>NC_056748.1:307697293-307732021 GCF_019279795.1 Protopterus annectens
CAGATTACCGATCTCCTGTCAAAGTCACAGTGAAAACAGTTCTAAAAGTCCTAGGAACTATGGCAGCAACCATAACCCTAGTCCCTTTAGCCAGGATGCACATGAGAATTCGTCAGTGGTTCTTTTTTTCTCAGTGGTCCTTACAAGAACTTCCTATGTCTCACCAGATCAGAATTACAGAGTCATGCAAGAAAGATCTAAGATGGTGGTTCCTTTCCAGTCATGTCACATTAGGTCGACCCTTTACCCCACAACAACGTCTGGCAACAATGACCACGGATACCTCCCAAATAGGGGAGGACATTATCTGTGGAGGATGGTCCAAGGCACATGGCAGGAACACAAGACCCATTTGCACATCAGTGTTCTAGAGATGAGAGCAGCACATCCACTAGGAACAATTGCAATTCAGTCAGACAGTATGTCGGTGGATTGGTACATAAACAAGCAAGGAGGAACCAAATCTTACCCCCTTTGCTGAGAGGCCGTCAGGGTATGGCAATGGGCAATCTCTTCCCAACGCTTTCTGATAGAAACGGACATCCCGGGGGAAGTCCAGTGTGATAGCGGACAGGCTGAGCAGAGCAATATTGATGCCTCATGAGTGGTCCCTAAAGAAAGAGATAGCAGAAAGGATATTCCAAAAATGGGGCCAGCCTTACTGCAACCTATTTTCCACTCCCACGAATGCCAAATGCAGCAGCTACTTTGCCCTAATTCCCCCTCTGAGGGAGTCGCCAAGGGATGCACTTGTTCACGATTGCCCTTGGGACTACTTTTTGCATTTCCCCCTTTTCTCCTAATACCCAAAGTCATTCAGAAAGCCTACTCATTGGGAAGCAGGATAATTCTCATCGCTCCGTACTGGCCTCATCAGATTTGGTTTCCCTTCCTCCGGCCTCATCTTCAGGAGAAACCGTGGACTCTGGACCCATTTCCAGACCTTCTGACTCGTATGTTGGGAACGTTCCACCCCTCCCTCCAAACACTCAATTTGACAGCATGGCTACTCCAGTTGCCAACTTAGTCAGGTTTCAAAATTTTATGCCAGTAGTTAAACATATCTTGGTATCCTCACACAAGGCTACCACAAGGAAGCTGTATTCTAGTAAATGGAAAAGGTTCTCATACTGGGCACAGAGTAAAAACATCGACCCCTTTTCAGCCCCAATCACTTCTATTCTGGAGTTCCTATCAGAGCTTTTTCAACACGGTTCAGCTGCAGTTACTATTATGGTGCATTTAGTGGCAATCTCAAATTTTCACATAGGCAACGGAACTTCGAACCTGATGTCACACAAATTATCTAAAGCTTTCTTAAAAGGTACCTGCTTATTAAGACCCCCCCCTTTAAAGAACCTCTCTCATTATGGGACTTGAATTTTGTTCTAACATATCTGACCTTACCCCCATTTGAGCCCTCATCAACTTGTGACCTCAAATTTCTGCCCTGGAAAACAGTTTTCTTAGTGGCTATTACCTCTGCAAGAAGAGTTTCAGAATTGCAAGCTTTGTCAATCAGACTTCCTTATTTGATCTTCCATAAGGATAGAGTATCTCTCTGAACCCAACCCATCATTCTTACCTAAGGTGTGTTCACAAAATAACTTAAATCAATCCATTGAGCTGCCAGTGTTTTTCCCTAATCATGGCAACAAGGCAGAATACAAGCTACACCAGTTAGATGTGCATGGACAACTTTGGTTCTATTTACATAGAACCAAAGATGTTCTTCATGTTTCACTGTTGCAGTCATTACAATTGGGTTATCTCCTGGCAGGTTGCCCTCAGTCGACCTGAATATCAAAGTCTTGGGTCCTGCGCCGGTTGCTGTCTCCTCTTCCATGACGTCAGGTAGTCAGGGGTATAAAACATGCAGCTGACGCCATTTTCTTCAGTCTTTCTTGCCACACGGTGCCCGAAGCAGAAGCAGTTCGCAAGTGCCGGTCGGCCGACTCCTGAAATTTTCGTATTCGAGTTTCAGAACCGAAGTCTTCAACTAAAGCTAAGTACCCCGTTGGGGAAACTTTTTCTTGCTCCTTTCCGATGTCAGTAAAAGTTAATAATTGCATTACTTGTGGGAAGCAAATACCTCATAAGAATTTTCATTTGTACTGTATTCCTTGCCTAGGCCCAGATCATAACGTGCCTTGCTGACGGTTTTATGCTAGATTTAACCAATGCACTATTAAGCGTCGGTATATCTTTGTTTCAAAATATTTTGGAAACAGATTTAATTACCCTGAAATGTCATAATAATACGACTACCGGAGTTCACAAAAATCGCAACGAAAAGGACAGAGACAAACCGTCGAGGTCCAAAAACGACGACGGAGCTTCTCCTAAGCCAGTCGCCGGTTCGTCGGTACACAGTGAGGTGCTTTCGCAGCCCCTGATACCTGCTACTTTTGAGTCGCAGGCCTCTACCGAGACCCATACAGAGTCCGGTATGCCCCGAAATTCTCAGAGTGTTGTACCCACGGATGTCTCACCCCCGGATGAGTCCGGAGCCACTGAGCAGGCACTGGCTTCTGAGGGTGTTTTCAGGCCTCAACATTTCTATATAAAACCGACGCCAACTTCAAAAATGACTTCTAAGGCTAAAAAACCGACACATGAGCCACATTCTCAGGCCCCTATGCCTAAAAAACAGATGATAAAAATGGCTGAGTTCTTAATTACCTTGATCAGGGGTTCCCAACCCCCTCCTGATAAGAGGCCTAGGGAAGACATTGACTATGAATCTTCAGATCAGGTTTCTGTTACTTCTGATTCCTCTTCTGATCAGGAATTTTCTATACCACTCTGTGAGGATTCAGATGCAGAAGAATCCATCCCATCTGCATCTCCTCCTGAAGATTATTCTTTTGGAGAAACCTTGCATACTTTAAGGGAGCATTTTCATTGGGAGAGTCAGGATTTCTCGGAATCAAAAAAGAGGCTTAGGGATTTCCTTCTTCTTCCTCAGCATAGACCTTTGGCTATACCTCCTGTATTAGACATTGTAGATGACGTGTTTTCAGAATCTAGCATGGCTCCTGATTCCCTGCCTCCGGCTCCTAGTAAGCCAAATAGATATTACAGGGTTCCTGACTCCCACAAATTTTTATTCAAAAATCCTGCTGTTGACCCTGAAACTATCTCACAGGGTCCCAAAAGTGTAAAGGCGTCTTCAGCCAAGAATCTTACCCCCTCTGATAGAGATTCCAGGGTGCTGGATAGATGGGGAAAGAAGATTTATACTTCTGCATCCTTGGCAATTAGGGCCTTAAACTGCCAGTTTCATATGCTTAAATATCAACAGCATGTTATGGGATTATTGAAACAGAAAATTATGTTAATTTCTGAATGTGTGGAAAACAAGGAATTACAGGAGTTATTGCATACAGCAGAAAAGGTTGGAAAGCATACTTTGCAATGTGGTTTTCATTCCTTGGAGGCCTCTTGCAGGGCCGCAGTTACTGGATCTGCGATTAGAGGGCATGTTAAAGCTAAATTGTTGGATGCACCTTTACAGCATGATAGTCTGTTTGGTAATAAGGCAGAAGAGGTTTTAAAGAAAATGGAAGACAAAGCTAAATCTATGCAAACTGTAAAAGATTTCTTACAAGTGCAGCCACCCAGATTCAGTAGACACTGGCCTACAAAAAATTGATCCTTTCCTGTGCTCAACAGAGCTTCACAAGGCAAATCCAGATGCTCAAAAGGCTCTCGATATCAATCACAGGGTTCTTAAAGGTCAAAGCAATGGGGTGCCTAACCTCCAAATCTGGAGGAAATAAAGCACAATCCTACAGTAAGCAGTCTCAATGACTTCCCTCTGCCATCACCAAGCACTTATCTTTTGGCAGCCCCCTTGGGGGGAAAATTAGCACTTCATGCTCAAAATCAGCAGTTAATAACACAGGACAAGTGGGTATTAAACATAGCATCCCAAGGGTACATATTTAATTTCCATACCTTGCCAGCTCCAAATGGTTGGCCAGATCTGCCACAAAATCAATGGGCAGAGGCACAGAAACAAGTTATGTCCCTCATGGATATGGGGGCTATTCAACCAGTACCAGAACAGGATAAAGGGCAAGGGTTTTATTCAAGACTGTTCCTGGTACCCAGAAAAGACAATGCCTGGCGTCCAATACTGGATTTATCGATTTTGAACACATTCTTGGACATCCCAAAATTCAAAATGCTGACTTTACAACAGCTTCTGCCCATGCTGCGCAAGAATGCGTGGTTAGTGACTCTAGACTTAAGAGGCATACCTGCATATCCCAATAAGGGAATCGTTTAGAAGATACCTCCGTTTCAAGGCTGGTTTCATGCATTACCAATTCTCTGCACTGCCCTTTGGCTTATCTACTGCACCCAGGGTCTTTACAAAGTGCCTGGCACCAGTAATTGCATTTTGCAGACAAAGAAGCATACAGATCTATCCTTACTTGGACGACTGTCTCATTCAAGCACAAAACAAGGATATTCTTCAACATCTGGTATTTGTAAAAAGGCTTCTAACATGCCTAGGGTACACAATAAATGAAAAGAAATCACAACTGGTACACTCTCAAAAAAATTATATTCCTGGGTGCAAGCTTGAATACAACTTCCCAGATGGCTTGCCTTACGCCAGACAAACAAAGGCAACTGACTATTTACTTCAAACAGATGGCAACAAAAACCCTGTAATCTGCAAGACAAATTATGCAGGCTTTGGGGTTCATGGCATCCTGCATTCTACTAATTCCATATGCAAGACTGCATATGAGGAAACTACAGTGGTATCTAAAAAGTTTATGGAGTCAACATTGTCACAGTCTGGAAACAATGATCCCTCTCATTCCCTGCCTACAACAGGAGTTTCTTTGGTGAGCAGAGACATGTCACCAGAACATGGGACAGTCATTCACTTTACCCCCTGCCACACAAGACCCGACTACAGATGCATCAGACTATGCTTGGGGAGCCCACCTGGCAGGGAGATGCATTCAGGGCATATGGAGCCCAAAACAAATGCATCTGCATATCAGCCAGAAGGAGATGTTACCGTTTTATTTTCCGCTTTCGTCCGTAGACTTCATCAGAATAAAATTGCTCACTAGATTGTACCTTAAATACATCACTAATCAGCACACAATAATTAAAACTAATCATTCAATTAATGAATCATTACATTTAAAAAGACATGACAACAAAAATAAAATGAAATGTTTTTATGTGATGTGCAAACATATCAAATCCTTACTTTTGTCAACCTTTAATTTTTGATATTTAAGAAAACATTTTACATTAATTGATTCATTTAATCCAGGTGGATGGTCTGATTTTAATTTTATTTGCCACTGGGTTTCCCTCTGTAACAAAAAGTTCTTGAAGTCACCTTCCCTCATATCTTTATAACAAACTTCTAATATGGAAAATAGAAATTTGTTGAAAGTCCTACATACCAAACTATGCTTAAAGAGAGCATTTTTTCGTCCTTCATTTTAATACAATATAAATGCTCCCTAATACATGTCCTAAGCTCCCTTGTCGTCATGCCCACATAAAATGCGGTGCATGAGGAACAAAGTGCTATATAAACTATACCCGAAGTACGACAATTTGCATAACCAGGAACAGAAAGAATTCTTTCTGAAGTCAAAACTGAGATATAAGGACCAACCGATATGTACCTGCACATGTTACATTCATTGCAACGGTACATTCCCTTCTTTATCGTATTAACATTGAATTTGTTACCATTGCTTTGTTCTAAAATTTTCTTTAAATTGTTGTCATTTCTTTCAACAAATAATGGTTCTAATAACTCTCCAATTTTTTGTTATGATATTTTTAATGTGCTTACTATCTGAATTCATTCCAAGTGTGCAAACCATGCTACTAGTCAACCTACTACCTGAATTAACAACCATGGTATTACTTTTTTCCATGGCCAAATTCAATAATGGTGAAAAATCACTAACAAATAATGTAAAAACTGTTGTGGATGTTAAAAAGTATGTGAGAAAACTGAATTTACATTATTTGTTACATGATGTGTCTAAAACTAATCAGGTATTTATCAAGCCATCTAATTTTTGTCCCAAATTACATCATACTTTAAACATCTTTGAAGAAATTTGTTTACAGGACATTGCCTTGTTACTGAATAGCACACATAAAATTGATCACAACCTCACATTTTCTGAGGTCAAAGCTTTGAAAAAATTAAAGGATATGTGTGACAAAGTAAGATTTATGAAAAGTGACAAGGGTAACAACATAGTTGTCATGACAAAAGATTCCTATATAGAAGGGGTTTTAAAACTTTTGAACAATACAGATGAATATGAAATCATTTCACTTTTCGAAATTCACAAGCGACAACGTGCTATACATTCTTATTTATACGAAGCCCTCATGGAGGGTGATATTAGCTGTGAATTATACGAATTTTGTGTTATTGATCAGCCACGTATAGGTGTATTTTTTGGGATTCCCAAATCACATAAATCTCTTGTGAATCCCCCCTTCAGACCAATTGTTTCTTCGTCCCATTCAAACACTGAAGGGTTGGCTTTAGTTATTGATGCTTTGTTGGGACCTACCATTATTCACGAAACGTCATTTTTACGTGACTCGTGGCATTTTTTAAAAAAATTAAATTCATTTCTTTCCACATTTTGTTTTGATCCAAAACAGCATTTAATGCTAACTGTCGACGTGGTGTCATTGTACACCTGCATTCCCCAGGACTTAGGTATTGAAGCAGTGCAGAATTTTTTGTCAAATTATTATAATGGTTTTTCTCAAAGAACTATTTCTTTAATATGTAGGTTTTTAGAAATTATTTTAGAAAACAATTTTTTTCTTTTCGAACAGACTTACTACAGGCAAAGAAAAGGAGCAGCTATGGGGTCTCCAGCTGCTCCTGCATATGCAAATGTGGTAATGGCAATGTGGGAGCGTCAATTTATGTCATTTTTGACGGACAAATATCATATTTTATTCCATTGCCGTTTCATTGATGATTTGTTTTTCATCATAGATCAAAGTGATGTGAATATTGATTTGTTTCTTAGTTACATCAATTCCTTTTCAACTTACATTAAGTTTGTTATCGGTGGTAAAGGAATCACTGTTGATTTCTTAGATGTCAATTTAAGGTGGGATGATGAAGATATGAGAATTCATAGTACCATTCACAGAAAGAAGACTTTTAATAATGGTTATCTACACTATAAAAGTGGGCATCCTACACATGTTATTTCCAACATTCCGAAAGGGCAGTTCATTAGAGCTAGCCGCATGACATCAAAGGAATCTGATGTTTTGGAAGAATTTTGTTTCATCATTTCTTTATTTCTTAACAGAGGTTTTCCTAAAGTAGATCTCATGCATATAGCTGAAGATGTATTTAATAGACGCATTAGTGATTTTTCACCATTATTGAATTTGGCCATGGAAAAAAGTAATACCATGGTTGTTAATTCAGGTAGTAGGTTGACTAGTAGCATGGTTTGCACACTTGGAATGAATTCAGATAGTAAGCACATTAAAAATATCATAACAAAAAATTGGAGAGTTATTAGAGGTAATGCTGACATGTTCGGCGTTTTAGGTGAGAAACCATTATTTGTTGAAAGAAATGACAACAATTTAAAGAAAATTTTAGAACAAAGCAATGGTAACAAATTCAATGTTAATACGATAAAGAAGGGAATGTACCGTTGCAATGAATGTAACATGTGCAGGTACATATCGGTTGGTCCTTATATCTCAGTTTTGACTTCAGAAAGAATTCTTTCTGTTCCTGGTTATGCAAATTGTCGTACTTCGGGTATAGTTTATATAGCACTTTGTTCCTCATGCACCGCATTTTATGTGGGCATGACGACAAGGGAGCTTAGGACATGTATTAGGGAGCATTTATATTGTATTAAAATGAAGGACGAAAAAAATGCTCTCTTTAAGCATAGTTTGGTATGTAGGACTTTCAACAAATTTCTATTTTCCATATTAGAAGTTTGTTATAAAGATATGAGGGAAGGTGACTTCAAGAACTTTTTGTTACAGAGGGAAACCCAGTGGCAAATAAAATTAAAATCAGACCATCCACCTGGATTAAATGAATCAATTAATGTAAAATGTTTTCTTAAATATCAAAAATTAAAGGTTGACAAAAGTAAGGATTTGATATGTTTGCACATCACATAAAAACATTTCATTTTATTTTTGTTGTCATGTCTTTTTAAATGTAATGATTCATTAATTGAATGATTAGTTTTAATCATTGTGTGCTGATTAGTGATGTATTTAAGGTACAATCTAGTGAGCAATTTTATTCTGATGAAGTCTACGGACGAAAGCGGAAAATAAAACTGTGTTACGCTATTTCTTGGGTGTCATCAGCTGCTGTTTGCCTTTTTGGTGTTTTCGTGGTTTTGGTTTTGGTACTTGTTTTTTTATCAGAAGGAGATGTTAGCTCTTCAGCATGCCCTGATAGCCTTTAAGGATTTACTTCAACCAGGACAACTATTGATAAAGACGGACAACACCATGGTTATGTGGTACATAAGCAAGCAGGGGGTACACATTCCTACCCCCTTTGCAGACTAGCCATGCATTGTGGGACACAGCCATGACTTACCAAGTACATCTTCAAGCTCAATTCCTGCCAGGAAAACAAAATACTCTGGCAGACGACCTAAGCAGAAATCTTATGGACCCTCATGAGTGGAAACTGGACACACAAGTCTTCAGCATGATAACAGAGAAATGGGGGAGTCCAGACATAGCTCTATTTGCCTCTTCCCCAAAATTATCAACTGGACAAATTCTGCACAAGGACTTATCACAGACAAGCATGGAAAGTGGATGTCCTATCCTTCAGTTGGAAAAATCTATCAGCCTACGCCTTTCCTCCTCTGCCTCTTCTCCCCAAGGTCTTATTAAAGGTCAGACAGGAAAAAAACAAAAATGATCCTAATTGCCCCGGACTGGCCTCGCCAGCACTGGTACCCAATTGTAAGGAATATATTTCAACTCCCTCCTTGATACTTGCCTCAAATACCTCATCTACTGTCTCAGCAGAGCAATCAAATTCTGCACAATCAGCTCCAAACTCTGAACCTGGCAGCGTGGCTGATCATGTAATTATTCAAAAAACACCTCTCAGTAAATCTGTGATGGATGTCATTTTGGAAGCCAGAAGGCCTAGTACTAGAAAATCTTATGCTGATAAATGGAAGAGATTCTGTGCTTGAAACCAAGCTCAAGGAACGGACCCAGCAAAGCCAAATATTCCTCAGATTTCTCAGTACTTGACTGAGATGCTTGACAAGGGCCTATCTTTTTCATCAATAAAAATCCATGCCTCTGCCATCTCGGCTCATTACAACACAGAGCCTCCCATCTTTTCTCATCCTGTGCTAAAATAGTATCTTAGAGGGGCCAAAAAGTTAAGGCCTCCCATTAGATCACCAACTCCTGCATGGGACCTCAATTTTGTGCTGGAAAAGCTCACCCTGCCTCCTTTTGAACAAGCAGCGACTGCGGATATAAAGTTTTTATCTTGGAAAACCGCTTTCCTTCTGGCAATCACTTCAGCAAGAAGGGTTTCAGAACTATAGGCCCTTATGGCTGTGGAGCCTTTTATTACATTTCATCCTGACAGGGTGTCCCTCAGGACCAATCCTTCCTTTATGCCTAAGGTGGTGTCCAGTGTGGCTCTTAACCAAACTATTCACCTGCCAAATTTTACCCAAATCCGCAGAACAAGAGGGAGCGGATTCTGCATTCCTTGGACGTACACAGACAACTAAGATTCTACTTAAACAGGACCAGATCTCTTAGAAAGTCTGAGCAACTACTGGTGGCATTTGCTGCAGAATCAGAGGGGAAGACTATTTCAAAACAAACTATTTCAAAGTGGATAAGCCACTGCATTTGTTTCTGCTACTTGCATCATGGTAAAGAAAATCAGGTCACATTCCACCAGGGCTGCATCTACCTCAGCAGCTTTTCTAAGAGGAGTTCCAACCAAAGACATTCTAGAAGCTGCTACTTGGAGCTCTCTTCATACATTTACAAAGTATTATCATTTGCCTCTCTTTTCTAAGTCCAGGGCAGGCTTTGTCACTGCAGTTCTGCAGGGCCTTTTAGCCGCTCCTAATGCTATTTTGCTCCATCCCTCCCATACATAGCTTTGGGATTCTACCCAAATGTAATGACTGCAACAGTGAAACATGAAGAACATAGTACAGTTGTGTACACTTACCATAAATGTAGATGTTCGAGTGTATTCACTGTTGCAATCCGGGTTACCCACCCACCATCCCCCTTTTTCCTAAAACTTCTCTTTCCTTCACTATATTCTACAGCCTTTGTGGTGTATTTGCTTTTAGATGAAGGTAAAGTTTATGTTGTCACAATTGCATTTATATATATATATATATATATATATATATTTTTTTTTTTTTTTTTTGCTCCCCATTTGGGGGGCACCTGACATCAGGCCAACTGAGGGCAACCTGCCAGTAGATTACCCAAATGAAATGACTGCAACAGTGAATACACTCAGACATCTACATTTATGGTAAGTGTACACAACTGTACTATTTCAGGCAGTCTCAGAAGTCAAAAAAGGCGTAGATTCATAGGTTAGTACTAGGTGAACTGCCCTTGTGGGCCATTTTAAGCCTAGCCAATGAGAATCAAACCCTGCACCTTGTGTTTGTAAGGCATATACCTTAACTATTATGCCACCTCCCGCATGCCAGTCTTTAAAGTCTCACCATCTAACTGCCTCTCAAATTGTAGTACCTTTATTTACAGTTCTAATAAAAGACGACTACCATTCAGAGTCAAAGGTCACTCTGCTAGGGCCCTGGCTACGTCATCCACTTATCTAGCTTAGGCTGTCAATGGACAGTATTTATGCCGCTGCTACTTGGGCAAAACCTCACACCTTCATTACTTATTATAAAGTGGATTTGGCCTCCACGGACAGGACCTCCTTTGGTTCCACTGTGCTGGAAAGGGTGCTTCCATGAGCCATCCAGAGAATATGGTGCTAGGGACGCTGTCCCAACCAGTAAAAAATGAAGGTGAGATAGGAGAACGTAACATAAAGAAATTATGTACTCACCATACCATTCCATGTTTGTTGTCCATCTCACCATTCATTCTTACGATCCCTCCCACCGTTCCCCTGCCTTGGGCTTCTAGAGGACCTAGAGGAATTTCCTCCTTGGACAAGGAGCTCCTCTGACTTTTTCTTCTTATGTATCCTTTATTATAGGACTACTGTACATATATGGTTAGGGTTAGCAGCAAACAAGATCTGGAGAATCACACACTGCATGATGGGATAGGTATTCAGCCATGACCCAAGTGAAAGACTTCGAGCTATAGTATGAGGCCATGTTGGAGCCGAGGATGGACTCCGAACCCACCTAGTAAGAATGAATGGTGAGATGGACAACAAACGTGGAACGTTATGGTGAGTACATAGCTTCTTTTTTTATCCAAATAATATCTGAGTTGTCTCTGTAGGTCCAATGTATAGATAACCTTCGCATTGGCACACTGCGGAGAAGAAAAAAAGGAAGGAAGCTGAATAGCATGTTTAAAGGACAGCTGAATAACCACCTTGGACATAAAAGAAGGAGTAGTATGAAGAGACACTTTGCTTCTTTGAAAAATTAAAAAAATAAGGAATGGCTATAAGAGCCTTAAGCTCAGGCACTCTCTTGGCAGAAGTAAGAGCCAACAGCAGAACAGTCTTCTTAGGGCAAAGTTGCAAGGAAGCTGAATTAGCAGGTTCAAAATGAGTGTGAGTCAGTTCTTCAGAAACAAAATTGAGGTCCCAAGAAAGAGGAATAGGCATTCCTGGGGACCTGATGTGAAGGACACCTTTAAGAAATTGCTTGAACTCAAATCAAGAGAACAGAGGGAGAGTTCAAGGGCAGACAAGCAGAGATAGCTGGCAAGTGAGTGTTAACCGAAGAATATGCCAAGCCAGCAAGGAGCAGATCACACAAGAGAGAACCAGAGGAACCCCTACTGAAAATGGATCCTGATGCCAAGAGAGGCATCAAATAGAAAATCTTTTCCATTTAGACATGTATGATTTACTGGTAGTGGGTCTCTTTTTCTCTTGCGGCACCTGAAGCAAATCCTCAGAAAAAAGGTGCCTAAAAGGGATTAAAACACTATCACTCTGTGTCATTCGAAGCGTGGATAGGTTAGGATGGATAAGAGATCCCTTGTCTTGTGTGAGAAGACTCACTCGGTAAGGTAACTTGTGGTGATTGCCCCTAACCGGATGAAAAAGAAGGGGGATATAGTACTGTCTGGTCCAAAAGGGGCTCACCAACAAGATTTTGGGAGACTCCTGCTTGATCTTGTGCAGAACTCTTGGCAGCAGGTTAATAAGAGGAAAGCCATACAAAAACATTCCCTTCCAAAGAAAAAATGGGGCATCCACTTTCCAAGTCTGAGGACTTAGTACTCTCAAACAGAATGGAGGCAGTTGTCTGCTCAGCAGAGGCAAAAAAAAAAACAATCTACCTGAGGAACACCCGATTGATGGACTATGTCCAGAAAAGCATCTCTGTGTAACATCCATTGGTTAGCCTATGTTCTGGACCTGCTCAGAGAATCTGCCACTAGATTGTGCTCTGAAGGAATGTAAACTGCCTGAAGAGTCACCTGATAACTGAGGGACAGATCCCAGGCCTGAAGAGCCAGTCTGTGAAGGAGATAGGACATCATACCCTCCTGCTTCTTGATATAACACATAATGGTGGTATACCACTTAATGGTTGTATTGTATGTGAAGATTTTCAGGGAGGCCAGGGAAAAAAAGGGAGTGAAAGGCCTGTAAACCCAGAAGTAGAGCTGTCATCACTTCTGTGCTGATATAGGCTTCTGACCTGTGAAGAGGCCAGAGACACTGAATTTTCAGAGGGCCACAAGAAGCCCCCAGCCCTAAGTCTGAAGCGTCTATGAACAGTTCTTGGGAAGGAAATGGAGCATGGAAGTGCAGTCCTGGATAGAGAGAAATATGTTGAATCTGCCTCTGGCGCTCAGGTTTGAGACAAGGAAGCAAAGGAACAGGAAACTCGGGGGGGGGGGGGTGATGGCAGAGTTGAAGCCACACTAAGTTGAGGTACCATCGAAGCGTCATCATATGGAGCCTGGCTAGAGGAAGCATGGGAATGGTGGAGGCCATAAACCCAGAATCCTGATAAATTCACTGACCATAATAGAGGACAGAGGAAGAAGAAACTGGAAAAAGGTTGTCAAAGACAAAACTTTGAGCAGGAAGAGAGGTGGGAATGGTCTGAATCCTGCAACAAAAAAAAAATGTGATCCTGGGAGTCTGTGTAAGCACAGACATCTTGAGATTGATGGTGATCCCCAGACTTCGTAAAAGACAAATGGTAAAGTGAATATCTTGCAGAAGACTGCTTGGAGATAGAGCCTGAATAAGCAGGTCTAAATAAGGGAATATCTGTATCCCTCTGCAAAAGGCAGTGACAGGAGAAAGGCATTTGATGAATATCCTTGGGGCAGTAGAAAGGCCAAAGCAGAGAACTGAAAATGGGAGGAAGAAATAGAGAAATGAAAACATTTCTTGAACGTAGGGTGAATAAGGATGTGAAGCTACACATCCTTCAGGTCTAGAGAAACCAAGAAGGCATGGGGGGGAGATGATCTGAAGAGACGACATCCAAAACAAGGGACTTTGAGAAAAGTGTTGAGGAGAAAGAGGTCCAGAATTGGTCTCCAAGTCCTTTCTTTCTGAGGAACCAAAAATACCCTGGATTAAAAACCTCCTCCCACTTGGGTGGATGAAACAGGTTGAATAGTGCCATGATCCAAAAGGGACTGCAAAACTTTTGAGAAAAGAGAGAGAGTTGGTCTGGAGGAAGCTAAGGAATGCCTAAAAGGGGTGGGGGGATTTCCATATCATGAAATACTCCTAATGAGTGATAGATAGCACTCAAGTGTCTGTGGTGGTCTGTTTCCAATTTGGGAGAGAGAGAAAGGCAAAGCGGCAAGGGAACCTGGCTGAAGGTAAGAGATAGCAAAATGTCAAATTGAAACAGTCTTGTCCTGAAAGGAAGGCTTCTGAGATGTAGAAATCTGTGAAGACTTAGCAAGAGGAATAACGTCCGGACCCCTACATACTTTTGAGAGGTTGAAAAGTCTGCCTTTGAACAAAGGCAGATTTTAGGAAGGCAATTCCACTAAAATGTAGGTATAGGGGAAACAAATATATCCTTGAGTTCCTGTATGCCCTTACCCTTATCCTGGAGAGACTTGAACAGGTCAGCAGTAGCTGTCCCAAAAAGATTTTTATTATCCTGACGAGCATATAAAAGCAGCAGACAAAGCCAAGAATAAAACCTCATCATAGAGCCAAAAGCAGCAGCCCTGGAAGAGGCTTTATCAGTATTGTAACTGTATTTTATCAAGTTACAAGTGACCTGGGAAGAAAACCCAAGCAGAGAAAGAGCTGAAGCTTTCCCTCCTGAATCACACATATCAGAGACAACCTTAGCAACCTAAGAATTGCGAGCCAAGACATACCTGGTCATTTAGGTTTGGTAATTAATAGCTCAAAAAGCCAAGGTGGCAGAATTATATACCTTTTTTTTATCCAGCCTTTCCATAGCTGTACTCTCCTTGCCAGAAAGAAGGAGCTTAAAAGGCAAACGTTTAGAAGGTTTATCAGTTGAGACTAAAACCACAGAAGGGTTAGCAGAAGGACACTTGAACAAAAATATGCAGTCCTCAGGCACCTTGTAGAACCTATCATGTTTCCTAGGGGACAGGGGCGGAAAGTCAGAAGCTACAGAGGCAGTAGAGATGGTGCCCAAAAGGACACCCAGTACAGGAGGAATGGCAGACAGTTTAAGAGACTCTATTTGTAGAAGCTTTTAGCATCTCTCTTGATATCAGAGCCCTGGGAACATTTCCACTTAAACTACTCCATCATATGAGCAATAGTATACCCAAAGGATAATTCTTCCAAGGGAGAATACTGGCAAAAAAGAATCCTGTTCCTCTGAGCCATAGTCCAGAGGAGAAGGAATTTGAGTGGAGTATACAAAAGATTCCTCCTCAGAATGTAGGTCCTCATCTGAGGAATTCAGTTTCCTTGCCCTCTTAACAGGCATCGAAGACCAGGGAGGAGCAGGGACTGACACCCCCTGTGAAAGGCTTCAAGGCCATCAAGGAACTAAACAAGCCTTGAGTAAAGTCATACCATTCACACTGGGGATCTTTAGCAATAACTGTGTAATATGCTTGATCTTTTGCTTTTTCTTAAGCAGGACATCTGCCCTTACAAACCTAGGCAACTCTGTCCCTTGGCTGGATTCAATCATTGCAGTAGGAATCTATTCTCCGACTAAGATTTGAGAAATCCCCCTCAGACCCTCAGAAATAATTAGCCATGGTTCTCCCTCAACATCTAGAGCAGATGTCTGAAAAGCCTCGGAGAACTCTGAGAACTCGGATCTATGCTGCCCTCAGATGGAGTCATGGCTAAAGAATCTAATGCAAGCACTGGACATTCTTCAGAGCTTTTTTGGCCTCTAGAGGGATAGTGGAGGATAGACAGCAGCTGGATCAGACCTAGATTTTTTTGGCCTTCTTCGTGGAAGATGGCTGTAACTGGAGACAAGAATATTCCGCCATAGCACCCTGAGCCAGCAATTTAAGACACTGGCTCTGTAGGTATATGGAGAGGAAAGATAAGCGACTGTGGAGGGTCTTGGGGACAAATGCTTGACAGCGTTCTGTATATGGTTGTGGGAGCATCTAGGTAACAAAAAGACACTGGTTGTGGCAGTCTTTAATAGGAATCTGCCTCCCACATTGATGTTTTTCCCATCTTGGATGAGATAAACACAAGTAACAACAATGTAGAGAAAATATAGAGAAGAAACAGCAATGGGGCACTTAACTGAAGATGGCTTGGTAACCAGCACAATAGACAGACATTCAGACCAACATGCAATAATGGCATTCGACTACAGATAAAGACGTTCTGGGTATTTGCTTCTGTACATCACCTTTGTGGCCTATGCGGGGAGCATGCATGTGACATACAGTGTCTGCGAAATCTAAAGGTTTTGGCATACCGACCAGATGTAGGGCTGTCCTTGGCAGGAGATCCCCTTTAGTTAAGAATACTGCAGCAGTGATATGGAAGGGCATAATACAGTTGTGTAAAATATTACCATAAGAGTAGATGTCCTTCTGTTAGTATTTGGTCCCTCTCCCTCTGATATGGCTCTTGCCCCTCTCTTTTGATGCCCTCCTGGCCAAATGGCTGTTGCTTCCTTTACCTTCTGAACTGTTTTCTTTTAGGTGTACATGTTCTGTGGTGTCCTTGGGGGTATTTTGCTCTCCTGAGGCAATTCAGTTCGGAGTATTTGCATCTGTATGTCACCTTTATACCCTAAGTGGGGAACGTGTATGACGTGGTGCCTATAAAATCTAAAGGCTTTGGTATACTGGCCAGATATAGGGGTATCTTTTGCAAGAGATCCCTTCATTAAAGAATACTGCAACAGTGCTGTGGAAGGACATCAAGATGTGTACATTTTAATACAATGTGTGGGACCATTATCTTCACAGTGAGGACCAGAGTGATGGAGAAGTATGGAATGCTAAGGGGAATTGAAAATGTTGCAAAAATGAAACCGTAGGGGTAGGTTTACTGGTTGGAAAAAGTCAGTAATTTGAAATGATAAAAAGTTCATGAAAAAAGAGCGTATGTAAATTAAGTATATAATTGTAGAATGATGGTGATAACTTTGGATACATATTTGTTGACTGACTGTGAATAAAAAAGATGCATAGCACTATTGACAGGCTGGAAAGGTAACAAGTCTGCCTAGCAAGTCAAAGGGCTGTATCTGGTGTATGGCTTTCATAACTTCTGTGCACCATTCATACTGCTGCTGTCTTTCAGTGCATATTAGGGCAGATCACATTTAGGAATCACTCTGATATGTTAGGTGCAATCCTTCCCAGCTATGGACATCCTGTTTAAAGGACTGAGTGCAGCATTTTCTAAAATAGGGGTAAGTGGGGTTCATAAAGTTTTAGTAGTACTGTGAGGTTATTACTGCTGTTGTGCATGCAGTAAAACATTTCAGTATAAATAATTGTGTTCTGCTGTAAAGTTTAAGAAATTGAAAATGCCGGAAGCAAGAGGCACTTAAGATTACATGAATAACTTGGAACACTAGGCAGTAACAGTGAGGAATTGGGGAGAGATACTGCCTTTGTTTACAGTATCTTCAGGGTGAGTGGATGCCTTGTTTGGAAAGCTTGATTAATCTGAGGAAAGTAAAAAGTACAAAATTATTTTGGACTACAATCCACAGTCAAGACATTTAACAGAGACAACTGGAGAGAGAAAGTACAGTTGTGTAAAATCTTACCTCAACAGTAGATGTCCTTCTCTTCACTATTGCAGTATTCTTTACTAAAAGGATCCCCTGCCAAGGATAGCCTAACTTCCGGCCAGTATACCAAAGCCTTAGGTTTTCAAGGACATTGTATATCACGCGTATGCTCCCTGCTTGTGGCATAGGGCATAAAGGTAACATATCGACATACCTACCTCAGAATTGAATAGCCGCAGGATGAACAGCATTCCAAGCAGAAAAGGAACATGTGCATCTAGAAGGGAAAAAAAGGGGGAGGAGTGGAGTGAGAAAATACTGCTACAGTGAAGAGAAGGACATCTACTGTTATGGTACGATTTTACACAACTGTGCTATGTCCTTCCATATCACTCTTGCAGCATTCCTTACTAAAGGGAGAGTACAAAAGCTTAAGAGGAAACTTGGGAGGAGGAAGGCTCAATGTGGCCCTCAGGAAACCCATGCAGGATAGCCCTGGCAAAACCAGGTCTAGCTCTGGAAATAAAGATATGGATACAAGTCCAAGAAGCAGCCTCAAGGATGGAATTGGTATCCAGTCCTTTGAAAAAAAGCAACAGAGGAAGCCACAACCCTGGTAGAATGAGCCTTTACAGAAGCAGAAAGTTTTTTCCCCATGAAAGGAGTAACAAAAAGAAATGGCCTTAGAGATTCATAAATAAATGGTTTGCTTAGAAACATTCAAAACCTAAAGAGCAAGGATTAAAAGAAACAAAAAGTTGCTGAGACTTGCAAATGGCCTTAGTTTTATCCAAATAATATCTGAGTTGTCTGTGCAAATCTAAAGTATGAAGATCCTTCTCATTGGTAGACTGTGGATAAGGGAAAAAGGGCAAAAATTCATTAACCACCTTGGGCATAAAAGAAGGATTAGCACACAGAGACACCCTATCCCTATGAAAACCTAAAAAAAGGAGGAGCAGCCATGAGAGCCTGAAGCTCAGACACCCTTATCAGCTGAAGTAAGGGCCAAAAGAAGAACAGTCTTTCATGTACAATGCTGAAAGGAAGCTGAAGCTGCATAAGGAACCTGAGTCAATTTTTCAAGAACAAAACTTAAGGTCTCAGAAGGAGGAATAGGCTTTCTTGAGGCCTAATATGAAGAATGCCTTTAAAAAATTGACCTCAAACTTAGAGGTTAAAGGAGGAATCAAAGGCGGACAAGCAGAAATAGCTGAAAGATGTGCTTTAACTGAAGAGTATGCCAAGCCAGCTTAGAGCGATTCACACAAATAAGGGAGAACCAGATGAACCTCCACAGAAAATGGATCCTGGTTACAATCAAGGCACCAGACCAAAAATCTCTTCAGTTTGGACACATAAGATTAATTGGTAGTAGGTTTTCTGGCTTCCTGCAGAACCCGAAGCATGTCCTTAGAAAAAGGTGCCTAAAAGCGCTCAAAACCCTATCGCCCACAGAGTTAGTTGAAGAGTGGACAAGCGAGGATGGACGAGAGACCCCATGTCTTGTGTGAGTAGGTCCAACCTGTGAGGTAACTTGTGGTGATTGCCCTTGGCTAGATGCAGAAGAAGCAGGAACCAATGCTGCCTGGGCCAAAAGGGAGTCACCAGTAAGATTTTGGGAGAGTCATGTTGTAACTTGAGCAGGGCCCTCAGTTTAAGGGGAAGGGGAGGGAATGCATAGAGAAAAAACATCTTCTTCCAAGGAAAAAGACAGGTCATCCACCTTCCAGGCCAGAGGACTTGGGACTCTGGTGCAAAAAGAGAAAGTTGTCTGTTCAGAGGGGAGGCAAAAAGATCTACCTGAGGAGTACCCCACTGGTGGACAACGTCCAAAAACACATTTACATGAAGCATCCACTCATGAGTCTGTGTTATGGACCTGCCCAGAGAGTCTGCCACAGTGTTTAGTTCTGAAGGAATATAAACAGCGTAAAGAGTCACTTGATATGAGACAGCCAGATTCCAAATCTGAAGAGTCTGAAATCATTTCTAGTCTGCACAAAAGGTAGGACCTTCCCCCCTCCCTTGCTTGTTGATGTGCCACATCATTCTAGTATTGTCTGTAAAGATTTTGAGAGGCCCTGGAAGAGAGTATGGAAGGCCTGATGAGCAAGAAGGAGAGCTCTCATCTCCTTATTGATGATGTGGTCTGTTCTCTGTTGAATCGGCCAAAAGAAGCACCAAAACCTGTGTCTGAGGCATCCAAATAAAGTTCACGAGAGGGGACTGGGGGCTGAAAAGGAAGCCCTGGGTTGAGAGACAGCTGATGAATCTATCACTGAAACTCTAGTTTGAGGCATGGAAGAAGAGGAACTAGAAAGTCTAAAGTATGATGGTGTTGAAACCATACTGATTTTAGGAACCATTGTAGTTTCCTCATATGGAGTCTGGCTAGAGGAAGCATAGGAATGGTGAAACCCAGTGCCCTTAGAAACTCCCTGAGCATAACAAAGACCTAAGGGAGAAGGGATTGAAAAAAGGCAATTGGAGTCAGAGCCTTGGGTGGTGGTAGAGAGGCCAGCATATGAATGGTCTGGAGCCTGCACCCAAGAAAAAAATATGATCCTTAAAAGCAGTCAGGAAGGATTTCTGGAAGTTTGTCATAAACGGTAGTTGCATGAAGCAAATAGCATAGTGGTGGTGCTGAATCAAGGTCTCTGGAGAGGAAACCTGAATGAGTAAGTCGCCCAGGTAAGGAAAGATTTCTATCCCACATATCCTGCAAAAGGCAATCACAGGAGTGAGGCATTTGTAAAAACCCTTATGGCAGTCTGTAGGCCAAAGGGCAAAGCAGAGAACTGAAAATGCAAGGAAGAAACAGAGAAACACAAATATTTCCTGAAAAGAGGATGCATATAGATGTGAAGATGGGTATCCTTGAGATCCAGAGTGACCAGGAAAGCCTGAGGAAGAGGAAATAGTCTTAAGGGACAGCTTTCAAAAATAAGGGATCTTCAGAAAGGTGTTGAGCTGAGAAAGGTCCAGAATTGGGCTTCAGGTGCCTTCTTCCCTGGGAACCAAAAACATTCTGGAATAAAGCCCCCTTCCCCCTTTGAGGAGCAGAAACTGCTTGGATGGTGCCCTGAGGGAAAAAAAAAGCCCTGACGTATCTCCAGAAAAAAAGGGCAGCTGTTCTTAGGAGGTTGAGGAATGCCTAGAAAGAGAGGAAGGGATTTCCACACCATGAAGTATCCCTGACAGATGATGAACAGAAATCAAGAGTCCAGAGTGATCCTTAACCAACTGGGAAGAGACAGGGAAAGATGAAGAGACAAAGAACTTGACCTGAGCTGGAGGGAAGAATATAGTCAGACGAAATGTGTTTTTTTTTCTGGAAAAGGAGGCTTCTGAGTAATAGGAGTCTGAGTAGACTTAGCAGGAGAAGTCTTAGAAGGAGGGCGAGACTGTCTATGTACAAAGGGAGGTTTAGAAGGATGATTTCTCTGAAATTTAGGAATGGGGAAACAAAAACATGTTTCAGTTCCTGCAAGGCCTTGCCCTTTTCCTGCATGGACTGAAACATTTTTATTATCAAGGGGAGCATCCATCATTTTAGCTGTAATATCATCAGGTAAAGATTGGCGTCAAAGCCAAGAATAATGCTTCAACACAAAACCAAAAGCAGCAGCTCTAGAAGAAGCATCAGTTGCATCATAACTGCATTTAATAGAATGGTGAGCCACTTGAGAAGCGGAGCCCAAAAAAAAGAGGGCCGAAACGTTCCTCTCAGAATCGGGAAGGTCAGAAATAACCTGATAGGCCTGAGAAAGAAGAGCTAAGACATACCTGATCATATGGGTCTTAAATGAATAGCCTGAAAGGCTAAGGTAGCAGCAGTATACACCTTTTTGCCCAGCCGTTCCATGACCCTACTGTCCTTGTCGGAAGGAAGCAATTTAGTAGAAGGCAATAGTTTGGAAGATTTGTCAGAAGAGACAGACAGAACAGAGGGGTCAGCAGAAGGACATCTGTAAAGAAGTTTAGAATCAGGCACCACATAAAACCTTTCAGGTTTTTTAGGAGCTTTGGAGGCTGTGAATCAGGAGCCTGAGAAACTACTGAAAAAGTGTCTTAACGTGGCAGCTAGAACCAGAGGGACAGCAGAGGGCTTAAGGAACTCCATCTTGAGGAGTTCATAATAACTCTTTTGGATGTCTGAAACCTGAGCACAGTCCCATTTTTAAAAAAAATTCATCATACAAGAAATAGTATCCTCCAAAGAAAGTTCCTCAAAGAGTGAATCTGGATTAATGGAGTCCTCCTCCTCAGAACCATAGTCCAATGAAGAAGGAATCTGAGAGGTGTAAGCCAAGGACTCTTCCCCAGAGTCCATTTCCTCAGAAGAGTCCCGCTCCCTAGGCCACTTAAGAGGAGTAGATGACCAAGGGAGGCAGGAACAAACATTCCCTGTGGAGGCTTCAAAGCCACGAGTGTTTTAAACAACCCCTGTGTAAAGTCTTGCCATTCATGCTGGGGATCTTTGGGAGCAGGAGAAATATGTTTTGTTTTCTGCTCCTTTTTCAAAGGGACGTCAATCTTAAAGACCTTAGAAGGTTCAGACCCTTGTGACATTCAGTCACCGTAGTAGGAATCTTTTCCCAAACAAAAATCTGTGTAACACCCCTCGGTCCCTCAAATATGATCAGCCTAGGTTCCCCCTCAACATCCACAATGGATGCTTACAGAGCCTCTGAGGACATACGATAAGCTGAATCCATGCCAGCCTCTGAAATGGTTGCAGCAGAGAAATCTGACAGAACAGCTGGGTGATCCTGTGGGCTTTCATCAACCTCAAGTGAGATGTCTGGTGGAGGTGGTACAGCAGCCACGTCAGACCTAATATTTTCAGATGTCGTCTTGGCAGATGGATGACCCTCCAAATGGGACAATTCCACTGTCACAATCTACACCAACAACTTAAGACATTGGTTGTCTAGATAGACAAGGAGGAAAGACGACTATGAATGGTCTTAGGGATAAATCCTTGACAAATCAAGCATGAAATATGGTCGTGAGAAGCACCCAAGCAAAACAGACACTGATCATGATGGTCCTTATGGGAAATCTGTCTCCCGCACTGAAACTTTCCTTTCTGGACAACATGTAAACTCACGTCCAAAAGAAAAAACAAGATAAGAAGTAAACCCCAATGGAGCACTTATCTGAAAATGGCTTGGTAACCAGCAAAAATGAAGGAGTGTTTAGACCAAAGATTAAAGATGGTATTCGAACTGGTGGCAAAGAAGTTCTGAGGTAGGTACATCCGTACGGCATCTTTCTGCCCTATGCCATGGGTGGGGAGCATACGTGTGACGTACGACATCCTTGAAAACCTAAGGCTTTGGTATACTGGCCAAAAATTGAGCCACCCTTGGCAGGGGATCCCTTTACTAAAGAATACTGCAACAATGATATGGAAAGGTATAAAAAGATATGGGAAAAAGAGTTGCTCATACAGAGGGTGAGTAAAGCAAAGGAGTTATTGTTGGCATAAACTGTATTTGTAAATTATAAATGTGTTGTGTAGGTCAGAGTCTAATAATTCCACCATAATTAAACTAGTATGGTGGAAATGATTTGTGAAGTAGAATTGAAGGCAGCATCTTAACAGTAATCCATAACAGAAGGTAGGTAAATAATATTAGGGCACATTTTTTGAAGTGTGTCTATTCTTTTCAGATGGTATATTTTTTCTTTTCTGTACTGGATATTGCTTCAGATTTTTCATTTTTATTTTTGTTTATACAGGTGAAAAACCCCACAGATGCCACCTTTGTCCATTTGCATCTGCTTATGAGAGGCACCTGGAAGCCCATATGCGCTCTCATACTGGAGAAAAACCATACAAATGTGAACTGTGTTCATTTCGGTGCAGTGACAGAAGCAATTTGTCTCACCATCGCAGGCGTAAACATAAAATGGTGCCAATTAAAGGCACAAGACCTTCACTCAGTAACAAAAAAATGTGGGGAGTTTTGCAGAAGAAATCCAGCAGTTTGGGGTACAGGCGAACACTGATCAGTTTAAGCCCGCCATCCATGGTGGTGCAGAAGCCAGATTACCTTAATGACTTTTCTCACGACATTCCAAGCATTCAGAATGAGCCGTATGAAAGTATGGCAAAAGCAGCACAAAGTGGAAGTCTGCAGAGAGACCCACAGGACTTGATGGTGGATAACCCATTGAACCAACTTTCTACTTTAGCAGGGCAGCTTTCTAGCTTGCCACCTGAAACCCAGACACCAGCATCTCCAGACGTTGTGGCCTGTAGGGAAGAAAAGCCCTATATGATGCAGCAGCCATCTGTACCAGTTGTTGTCTCCACTGTGTCGACCAGTATTGCTCAAAGTTCTTCCCCTACCAGTCCAGAACCTCGGCCTACACACAGTCAGAGGAACTACAGCCCTGTGGCAGGTCCGAGCAGTGAACGCAGTGCACACACCAGTACTCCAAGTATTACTAACAGTCAGCCAAGCACTCCAGCGCCTACACTTCCTGTTCAAGATCCACAGCTTTTGCATCACTGTCAGCACTGTGACATGTACTTCGCAGACAATATTCTCTACACAATTCACATGGGCTGCCATGGCTATGAGAACCCGTTCCAGTGTAACATATGTGGATGTAAATGCAAAAACAAGTATGACTTTGCGTGCCATTTTGCCAGAGGTCAGCACAGCCATCGTTGAGCAATTAGGCTGTGCCACACCTCTCTTCTAGTGTTCTTTTCATGACGGGATTACGTGTTATGTATTGACTGATGTTTAATTGTACAGGGCCTAGTGGATCCCAGAAATATGGTACAGAACTATTTGAGAAAGTTAATATTCTGCAGACCATCATACAGTTCCATCTTCAAAAGGTGGAGTAATTTTTTAGTATATTTTACCTCTTCATTCTATCCAAAAATAGTGTAGCATAGAAATAGGGTTTCAGAAATCCATTCATCTTGCATCTTAGTTTCTCTTTGCATTGCCTGTGCTCTTTAGACCTGTATATTATATGTACAGACGTTTCTGTTTTCTGGCTTCTAGACTGAAGCTCCTTATGCTAATGAAGAAAATGGCATACTTTGTAATTTCCTTATGAAAATTATGTATGGCTATTTTTTTCTTGGCCCTATCACAGTAAATTCACAGTGTATGCTACATTAAGTTTTGATAATGTATTAACATAGTGCATTTTTCCATGAGATGGAAGTGAATTTTATTGTTTTAAAATTGTACCTGTGTGAAAAAGACAAAACTGTCCATTTTAATTAACCACAGAAAAATATGAAGTTGCCAAATTACAAATCTGCCTGTTTCTTGTGTTTGAAAGTGTACCCTAAAATGCTTTGAATTCTAGAAACAAGTGGAAACTGAGATTCACATCTGCAGTGAAACTAAATTTTCACTGCACATGAACTTTGCCCGAATATGCAGGATTATTATGTGTGGTGTGTATGTGTGTTCATTTTGTATGGCATCTCACAAGTTATATGTAGTATTTAACAGAATCATTAAAACTAACCTTATTTAGGTACAGGTAGCTGATCAGATTGCGTAAGATGCATGAAGAAGTTTAATCTGAGTACAGTTCTCTACAGAAGGTCCAAAACTGTTATTTATTTAAATTCTTCATACATCAACATGCAGAATAAAAACGTACATGATTACTGCAGTGGCTACAAAATGTAAGGGCCATAACAGTGCCTCCTAGAATCTAACTGCATTTAAGTTCACATTTAATTGATGCATACAATAGCTCATCTTCTAAATACTGGTATGAATTTTTGAGGTACAGTGTTGTGGACCAGGAAGTATAGTGGGAACACTACATTTTGTGACACTGGCAATTCACTTAGTAGATGAACTGAGCTGTTATAAGGACCATTGTTTGTGGAAGGTAATGCATCACACTGGATGTTGTCATCCAGACATTTGTTAGGTCTTCCATCACACAACACCTGATATCTCTGGAATGGCATAAAGGTACTGTGTCTTGAAAGTGGGTCTGTTGAGAATTCCATGGGTTATCTGGTTCAGGACTCACGAAGACTCCATCATATTTTTGGCTCTTTGTGAAAACAAGGAATTTAGTGTACATGCTGCTGACAGGGATGATGGACTGCTAGCAGCTGATGCCACAAGTTGTTTCACTTGTGCAATAATTCCAACAAAAACCTATTCATCTGTGAGTCGGTTGGTCAGATAAATGCAATAAATGAATACCAGAGCAGATGAAACCATGTGATCTCATCTGAGAAACGTGACCCAGAACCCTGTTGCAGGTATAAATGGTGATAGCAGAAGCAAGTATAACAAAACCTAGGTGGGGTGGTTTACATTAATGAGTTGTATTAAAAAAGTATTTGCGCTTTAAATAAGGAGGCAAAACATGTGAAGAAGGAATGTTAGGGCCATGTCAAATCAGCCTACACAAATCAAGTGAACAGTCTTTGAAACTAAAGACTAAGCCTTTAGGAGCTTGATGTATAAGTGAGGCCTCTGTCCTTCACATTCAGAAGTGGAAGCAAATACTGCTCACAAGGCTTTTGTTTAAATCCTGTAATTTATTTTTAAAAACTAAACTTGTTTGTTTGTTCATTCATTTGCAAAAACCTACTTTGTGCTGCTCTGGGTTTCACAGGAGGTAGAATCTCTCTCAGTAAGCAAGAGATGTGCTTGCACCCATACATATAATGCAAGCACTGTATGGGCAAAATGTTTTGGGCAATCCAGGTATTTCTGAGTACTGTGGCTTACATTCCACAGTCATGCCGTGTCTAAAAAGATGCTGAAAACTATTTTGGTGTGCAAGATCAGGTGTGTGACTTTCTGGTTATTTATTCCTCCTACAGTGAGAAGAAAATACTTTTGGTAACCTATATAGCATTTAAGTAGTAGATTGTTTCCAAAACAGATGTAACTTGACTCAAGCTGATGGGCCACAATAGCATTATTTTAATGTAAATGAGCTTAGGCTTTAGATTAGTTAGTAATAGTACCTTTATGATAGTTTGGCATTCAGGGTTTCTGAAAGATAATTGATTCATGTTTATTCAACATCTCTACAACATAGTAGTCATATGTATGTATGTAGGTGCATGTATGTACACATTTTTGTATGTGTGTGTATATATATATATATATATATATATATATATATATATGGGTCTCCTTTAGATTACCGAACCAACACTTCACCGACACGCAGAAGACCGAGACGAAACGACTGACAGGTAAGTTGACCGAAACGGTGATTTGCCGACAGCTGAAAGACCGACAAGGGTAACGTGTGAGCGCGACTTGGTAAGTGTGCGATAGTGACGGATTTAGGAGCTGTCAGGTAAGTGTGCGATATTGTGGGATTTTGGGTTAGGGTGTGGGAAAGGTGAGTGTGCGGCAGTGTCGGAGTTAGGGTTCGTGTAAGGTAAGTGTGTGATAGTGACGGACTGTAGTTTAGGGACGGGTTAAGTGAGTTAGGTTTAGAGTACGGGTAGGGTGAGTGTGCGATAGTGACGGGCTTTATGTTTTAGGGTGGGTTAAGTGAGTTAGGGTTAGGGTGCAGGTAGATTAAGTGTGCGATAGTGATAGTCTTTAGGTGTAGGGGTGGGTTAAGTGAGTTAGGGTTTGGGTGCGGGTAGGGTAACTGTGCGGTAGTGTCGGACCTTAAGGTTAGGGTTTGGGTTAAGGTTAGTGGATATGTTATTGTGTGTCGTGTAGTTTACGTTGTTTGTGTCGGTGTAATGGTGTTCGGTTTTGTGAGTTGTCGGTGTTGTGTGTTTTCGGTTATTTGGGGTCGGTGTTTTGTGTGTCGGTGAATTGTTGGTTCGGTAATGTAAAGTAGACCCATATATATGTATGCATATATACATTAATAGGTTAGGAGATGAAGAGGTAAAGCCTCTACATGTTGTGCAACCTTCCCAAAAGCAGATTTCAACAGTTGTCATTTTACAAATCTAGTAGTCATAAAATATGACCCAAATGAGGGTCAAATTTCTTGCAGGAAGCTTAGCTGGCAGTGTTTTGTTTCCCTAACTCAACTTCCAGCGTACAGTTTGTGTATAGTTTCTGGCATTTGTAGAGCTGAGTTTGCTTGACAAGTGTTTGAGTTTGTGTACACTCGGTTGTGGGTATACGACTGTCCCTGCATGCATCAAGTCAAAAATTTCAGCTTTTTCACAGTGCATATAAAAACAGCAAGTGATATACCATTTTGAACTCCAGATATATGGGACTGTGCCATCCATACTAATTCTGAAGCTGCTGTATGTACAAGTAATACTTAGTTTAATTAAGGTAAAAATTGTTCTTGAAACAAAAGTAGGGCTTTTTTAGCCATCATCTGTCCTGACTGTCACACACAGTTGATCAGTACATTGTGGTTTGTCTCCTCAATTCAGTACCTGCACATAGTGGATTAGAATTGGGGAGTCATAGGGCTGCTGCCTCACACATGCTTTTTTGTGGCATTTATAAAAGCTGAGACTTTCATTCCAGTGGGGAATTCTGAATGTCTTGCACATGTGCATGCACAAACATTTATATGTTTAATTTATTAGTGTTGACACATCTTTTGAGTCCGTACTTTTATTTGTCATAACTTTATCTACATAGTTCTATCAGTTTGTGCCGCACATATCTTCTTTTGGTAGTAAATACACTTGAATGCATTTTTTTGACTGCTTACCTGTTACTTTGAAGCTTAGTATGTTTAAGCAGTTCTTTTCCAGATGTGATGCTCAGTCACTTCTGACTCGTTCTTCTGTCCCTGACATCTAACAGAAGAACTGTTTTCACTATTACGAAATATTACAAAACTTGAAAAGTGCATGTCAAAATGCTGCACTAATGGCAGATCCTGTATTGTCCCTGCCATCCGCTTCAACTTATGGGTAATCTGCCTTTAGTGGATCTGAGCCAGCAACTTCTGAGCTACAGAGCTTTCTCCTGTACTCAAACTCCTCCCTTCTCCCATAATGAATCTGAGGCCTTTTGTCCCCCAGATCTTGTGTCCTGCCTTCAGCATCAAATGTGGTCCTCCAGTGCTATGCTGTCTTCTAGATAAGTTGCTACTTTTGTGACTTTTGAAGTGATGTTTAGTCAGCTAATAATTCTTTTTGACTTTTATGCCCTTTTCGGTCTCAACACAGCCCTCCAAATGCTAACCAAGTGTATGGAGGTAGTCACAGCTCACCTCAGTCTGAAAGGGTTCTTAGTGTTAAAGTACCTAGATGATTAGGTCCTTGCCATCATCTGTTATTTCACAAAGTGGATACTTCATTTGCATCTGTCTTTGGGCGTTTCATAAATCTCAAGAAGTCAAAGTCAACTCAAAACATATATTTCATCAGATGCCATCTGCACACAACCTGAAAACTATTTTGCTTAAAGAATGCAACATTACCAAGCAGCAGATGTTTAGCCCATAGGCACATCATTTTCAAAGTTTTTCAAGTGACCACTCCCCCAACTTACCTGGCACTGTAGGTGTTAGGCATGATGGCAATTTTCATAGCTCTAATGCCACTCAGAGATATTACATGAGAGTATTTCAGTGGACACTTAGTATACAGTGGTCTCAGTCCTCTAACCCTGTCAGTTTTTCTATGCATCTCTGTTCAGCCTGCAGATGCCATCTGCTCTGGTCAGTACAGTCACCCTTAGTTCCAGCAGTTTGTTCATGTGGTTCACCCTTTTCATCAGCCCCTGTCACCACAGACCCCCCCCTCTTTAGGGTGGGAGGGCATTACAAGACGAGAGAAGTCCAAGGGATAAGGTCACAACGGGAGGCTCATCTTCACATCACTGTCCTGGAGATGAGTTTGCTGTTGCAAGCATTGCTGGCTTTTTGAGTCTTCCTTCTCAGAGTGTGATCTCAGTTCATACAGTTTACCAATCTATAGCGTTGTACATAAACAATGTGCAGCCTGGTCTTACCTGCTCTGCAGAGATGCAGTGAGGGTGTGACAATAGGTGATGTCTTCTTAGCACTTTTTATAGCAATGCATATTCCTGGTCTGATCAACCTGCTATCGAACAGGCTGTCAGCCATTATATTTTGATGCCTCATAGGTTCATTGGTAGGTACTAGGCTATCGGCCCAAGGGCCTACGTAAGCTTAGCCAACAAAGTTCCCTGGCTTACGCCAGCCAAGAAAGTTATTTTCCTGTGCCCCTGTCGAGCAGAGCCACAGAAGTGATCCCCAGGGTGTATTTCCTATTTCCCATCCACTCATCAAGATTTTTCTTGAAGAGTGCTAATGAGGAACTTTGCTTGACATAGATGGGTAGCTTGTTCCAGAGTAGGGGAAGTCTCTGGGACCGGAATCTATCCCTCCAGCATGTCCTGTTTATTGTGGTGACAAGGTTTAGGTCCCTAGAGCGTGTAGCTTGGAGGGATTGGGATTTTTTTAGGTGTAGCATGTCCAACAGCTCTGGGTTTGACTTGGCTTTATATGTTAGGCAGAGATCACCTCGGAGTAGGCGATATGCTACGGAGTAGAGCTGGTGTTTTTTCAGACAGTCAGTGTAAGGCATTTGTTTGAGGCCAGTAATCCTCTTTGTGAGGTACTTCTGTGGCCTTTCCAGCTGCTGCAGATGTCTTGTGAGGTACATTCCAAAAGGGATGTTGTACTCTATAATGGGTCTAATGAGTGCTGAGTAGAGGGAAACAATGACCGCTTTTTTCCTGGATGAGAACCCTTTTGTGATGAGGTGTGCCACGTAGAAGGATTTCCTGACTACTGTGGCAATGTGATTATCAAAGGAGAGACTACTGTCCACCTGGGTCCCAAGGTCTCTTATCACACATTTGGTGTTGAGTAGACTGCCGCCTATGTGGTAGTTCATGTGTACAGAGTTTTTACCAAAGGGGATGACAGTGCAATTTTTGGCATTGAGGCTGAGGCCATGGCTCTGACACCAGGCATCTGTCTCAGTGAGGCCCTTCTGTAGGATCGCCACATCATTTGGGGACTTGACTATGGCTCCTAGTTTGCAGTCATCTGCAAACTTCATTAGCCAAAGGCCTTCTGTGTTAGCCTGTACTTCAGAGAAGTAGATACCAAACGGGAGAGGTCCCAGGACTGAATCCTGTGGTACTCCTCTTGTCACTGCTTTGAAGTCAGATTTGGAGTCTGCAGCTTTTACAGTGTGGGTTCTCTCAATGAGCCATTTGGCAACCCATCTTGTGACCTAGGGATTTATACCTAGTTTAGTGAGTTTAGCTATAATTCCAGAATGGGGGATGGTGCCAAAAGCCTTGGCGAGGTCAAGTTGGCTGTGCGAACCACCTTACCTTCATCTACGGCTTTGGTGACTGCCTCAATGAAGTTAGTCAGGTTCAAGAACATGATTTGCCTTTCACAAACCCGAACTGGGTGGGGTCCATAGTTTGGAGGTTACCACTGTCTTTGTTTATGAGTTCCATGATGATATGTTCCATGGCCTTACAGACCAGGCTCTTCAGGCTAATAGGGCGATAGTTCCCATGGTCAGTGGTGGCTCCACCTTTATGGAGTGGGATAACTGTTGCTGTGCGCCATTCAGTGGGCACAAACCCTGATGTGAGGCTATGATTGAACATGGTGCTTAGGTGGGGAGCCAGTTCGTTCTGAAGTTCTTGTAAAACGCAGCTTGGGATGTTGTCCAGTCCCATGGATGCTGTGTTTTTGGCTTTAGAGAGTGCAGCTTTTACCTGTGTAGTTGTGATTACAGGGACTCTGCATTCTTTCTGTGTAGATATGGGCCCTTTAGGGGGTGAAGGGAGGGGGTAAAGTTAGCACTGAACCTTTCTGCCAGGATATTGGCAGTATTAGTTGTTTCTGTAATTTGTGCCATTGTGCTGTAACTCAGATCAGCCCTGGGTGTTGCCATTGAGATTCTTGACATAGCTATAGAATGCTTTGTGGTTGTCCCTAGAATCAGTGGCGATTTTGTTTTCATAGCTAGCTTTGGAGGATGTTATAAGGGATCTCGGCTTCTTACTGAGGCTGACCAGGTAGCTCCTCCACTCATGGGATTTTACTCTCCTTGCAACAGTTTCTTCCTTCTGTTGTAGAGTTTGTTTATGGCAGGGGACCACCAGATTGGCTTCCTTTTTTTGGAGGATAGCATCTTGGTTCTGTTTGGGATAGCACGATCCCTGCACTCGTGTAAGTGCTTATAGAGTGCATTTGTGTAGGATTCAGCAGTTGTAACTGTGTTGTCCATCTGCATGGGTGTCATGAAGTTCGCCACTTCTGTCTTAGAAAGCATGAAGTTGGCTTTGGATAAATTTTTTACTGTGGTTTCCTTAATGGTGGTTGGGGGGCAGGATGTGGATATCTAGGGTGATTATGGTCGGATCTGACCAACGAGGAGTTGACTTCAGGTGTGGAACACCGATCACTCATGTTGGTAATGACTAGGTCTAGGATATTTTTGCTCCTGGTGGGGGTGTGAATAAGTTAATCCAGGGCATTGGAATTTATGAATTCCAGAAAGCGTTGAGGGAAGGACTTGGAACATGAGTAGTTTTTCCCAGTTAATGGTAGGGTAGTTGAAATCGCCCATTATTAGGGTGTTTGGTTGAACCCTAATATTTTCCAGTATATAAAGAAAAGTGGAGTGGGAATCCTGGAACATGGTGGGGGATCTGTAGCAAGCTACAATTTGGATTGCAGTTTTGCCCAGAGTTAGTTGCACTTCGATAACCTCAGATGCATTATGCTGAGCAACTAGCCTGGAGGTGTGAATATCCTTAATGAATATGGACACACCTCGGCCTTTGGTGTTCCGGTCCAGGTTAGCTGGCCAAAAAGTGTGGTATGAGTTATAGCCTGGAGTTATAGGGGTGCTCTCTGGAGCCTTGAACCAGGTCTCAGTCACTGCACGGATATCGATGTTCTCCATTTTAAGGAGTGCCTTGAGGGAGTGCATTTTCAGATTTAGACTTATAGCATTGAGTAGCATTACCCTCTGTTTTTGCTTGCCTGTTCCTGTTATGGTGGTGATTTTTGTCATTTGAACCTTACCTAAAAAGGGCACTATAGGGGCGGCAAGAGCCTTAACCAGTATCCAGAATCCCAGGGGTGACAGGTGCAGGCCATCTCTGGCAAAGCATTGTGGTCTGTCAACCATGTTGTCCCAGGCAGACAGATACTGGATCCCCTTAGAATGACACCAGAAGCTTAGCCAATTGTTGAAGTCAATCATTTTGTCCTTGTACTGCGGTATCATTCTGGGCAATGGAAGGATGCTATTCATGGCTAGGGTCATACCTGCCTGGGCTACAAGATCGGAGAGCTCTTCCATGTCTCTTTTCATGTAATCTAGGGAGGTATGTCTCAGGTCATTCACACCAACATGGACAATGAGAGAGTCATATTTGTACTTGTTGTGGAGTGACCTGAGTGCATGGATTATGTGGCAGATCCTGGTACCCGACAGGCAGCTGACAGTAACCTTCTCCTTGTTTAGCCTGGTGAGTGAGACATCAGTGTGCCAGACTATAGAGTCACCTTTGACTAGGGTGTTGGGTACATTGTTTTGCCTTATGGGCTGTGGTTGAGTGGCACACTGAGTCTTGGGCTGTGTGTCATTTGGGTTGTGTTGGGGGGTGGAGATTGCTTACGTTTCTGCTTTGGAGGTCTCTCAACTCAGCAGTAACATGGATGATTTTTTTTCTACTTGGACCATCCTTGGTGTTATCTCTTTGTCTCTCTCCATTGAATACCAAATGCACCAGCTAGTTTGCTTTCATCCCTCCACAAGGTCAAAAACCACTGAACAATCCAGACCATCGTTATCCACTTGGTCTTCTTTTAGTCTTCCCTTTTCTTCCTCTCATAACAGAATTTCAGCAGTAAGCTTTACTGTGCATTCTTCCTCATACTTTGGCCTCATTTCAAGAAATAGCCTTCACTGTTAGACTGCCATCCAGATCTTGAATCACGCCCACTTGTCAAGCCTCATCTGGACACTGTCTTCCTGAAACTAATCACATGGTTTCTCTACTTCCAGTGATGGCATGTGATTCATCCTTTTATGCTGGAGTCATTCAGATCCTCTTGGCCTCTCAGAAGATACTAGAAAGATTTACAGGAGTTAATAGAAGAGATTCTCTCTTTTTGGCAATACATCAAGGATTGTGGATTACCTTCTCAGCTCCTAAGCTGCTATCCCTACAGACCTTCAATTTTTATCTACACTATTTGACTCTAGTTACAGTTATTCGATGATCAACATTCAGCAGGCTGCCATATCCAGTTATATGCAAAGGTTTAACTACTTCCTTAGCTCCCCAAAAAGTTTGTAGAGCCTTTCTAAAAGGAATATGTCTTCTTAGCCCCCCAGCCAGTCAGACCCCACTTCACCATGAGAACTGAATTTGGTTTTATAAGCCCTTATATGAGCTCCCTTTGAACCTGCTTCTTCCTTCAGTTTGACACCTGTTCTGGAAAACCTTGCGCTTAGTTGCTCGTACTCCATTAAGAAGGTTATCAGAATTGCATGTTCTTTTTCTTTAAACCTTATATGTAGTTTTCATAAATACAGAGTCTTGCTGATGTGTAACCCTTCCTTTGTTCACAATGTCACAATGAATTAGTTTTTAATCAAAACAGTCACATACTAGTCTTTCCTAATCGTACCAACAGAGAAGAATTACAGCTTCATACACTGGATGTTTGTAGATAGCTTCATAGGTATCTTCATTTTAACTTAAAAAGTACCAAGAAATTCTGTACAGATAATCGGCTGTTTGTCTCCTTTTCAGCTGCTGAATTTGCTAAATTTGGCTCCAAGGTTGCCAAAGTAACACTTTCCAGATGGCTGTCAGATTGTATTACTCACATTTACTCTATCAACAACTCTTAACTCAAGACTTAAGGCTCATTCAACAGTCAGATGTCACTTCCATGGTCTTCTTCAGAAACTCCTCCATAGACAATATTTGTGCTGCAGCTGTCTGGTCAACAGTGCATATTTTCACCAAGCACTATACATTGGGCATTATTTCTAGATCCAGATCTTCCTTTGGCTCTACTATGCTGAAGGGCATTCTGTCATGTTTCTGCCCGAGAATCTAATTAGTTGGGGATTCTGTCCTGTAAGCCAAGGCAGACAATAACTACAGACATAAGGCAGACATATAAGGGACAGTGCAGGATGTGGAAGATGTGTACTTATCATAGTGCTGAATCCTTATGGTCCCACTCTATCTGCCTCTACAACCCCAACCCCCCCTTCCAAATTATGATTCTCTTTCTGCTGAATAGACCTTGTATACCTAATCCCAGAGTATGTTATCGAATCTTTCCTGGGTCTTGTATGTCTGCTTTC
>NC_056748.1:307732521-307785021 GCF_019279795.1 Protopterus annectens
CAATGTTTGTTTATGCTACTATTTACATATATATTTGGGGAATTTGCGTGGCAGGGGATCAGGGTCATTTTCCATTTTTACGATTGTTGCAGGGACACGACTGTCCAATCAGGGACTGTCCATGGCACATTGGGACAGCAGGTGACCCTGGTGACCATGCCCATGTCGCTGCTGGGGTTTCCACCTTTTCCATTTTCCGATCTGGGATATTTCCGGGACTCACATCTGCCTTTACAGGCCGACACATACAAACGGTCACTATATAGCATAGAAATTCACTTGTTTGCCTAAATAATTTGCTTATTATTGTGGCAATTTCCTTGCTTATTCTGTTTATTGTGTCATTTCGGTATTTCTGTTACAGAAATAACCAATTCATGCTACCATTACATTACATACGGGATATCATTGTGTCCTACAATCGTAGCACATCAGCCATTTCTAATCGTTTTTCGGGACACAACTGTCCATGGAGAGACTGCCCCAACCAAAGTGGGACAGGTGGTGACCTTAGTCGCTGCTCCTATGTCGGTGCGGCCGCTGACATCGGCTGTACACCTTCTCTGAGTGTAAACACTGACAGTGCATTGCGGGACGAAGCGGTCTTATGCGTATCCTTTGCTCCTTGGGCGGGTACACTTATGCCTTCGTGGCTTCTATTTGCTTCTCCGTTAATTTGGAACGGGGACTATTTTGCATACTGTACGTGCGTTTCATTCTGCACGGGACCTGGCTGCTGCCATTACTATTGTGGGCGGACCGTGGCTGTCAGCACATTAGGTTGCTCACCTCATGCCGGCTTAGACACGCCTCCAGACGCATCCTACCTGGGCTCGCTCACGTACACTACGCACGTGTCTGTGATTCCGGTGCACTCTCATTAATATGTATATGGCGCTACTGCGCCGGATATTCCATGCACCGCCGGCGCAGGCCTTACGCCGGCCTTGCGCCGAGCTTCATGAATCCCGGGGCCTGTTTAGAGTTTTGGAGTTTGTATTAATAAAATAAGTGAATTTCAATCTAAAACCCTAAAACAAGGGAGCTTTTGTGGCAATTGCAGCTATATGCTAACTCTCTACTTGCAGTGAATCCTGCTCTATGAAGTTACAGAACTGGGAATAGTTAACTTACAAATTTACCTTATTAATAATTTTAGCAACATTGTGGATATTTTTATCAATATTTTTTCTATTTTTTGAAATTAGTTTTAATGAAATTAAATCTAAATGTTTAAATATATATTGTTAAAAATTAGGGAATTGTTTCCTGAATGGTTTTATAAGGTCATGCGATTTTATATTGTTTACATAAATGGTCGGTTATTGTGGTTTGTTTTTACATGCATGAAGTTTTTGGAAAGTGCCCTATGAATGTGTTTAATATAATTTTCAATAAAACCATTCAGTTCATTTATTTTCTGGTGGACTGTTTTTCAACTGAGTGTGCTATTTTCATAATCTTTTGTGAGATAGGATGTTGGATTTGGTTACTGGTTCTGTAGTAACCTGTCTGACCTGACTGTGGGTTTCATTCTTGTTTTTTTATTAAAAAAAGTATATAAATATATATATAAAATATATATATAGATATAGATATAGATATATATGTATATACGCACACAGTCTTAATGTGAAATGATTCCTCCACCTAACTTTTCAAAGTCTTAGCAGGAAGTAATTTGCATCCAAAATATAAACACACACACACACACACACACACACACACACACACACACACACACACACACACACACACACACACACACTACAAATTGAAGTTACTTTTTTCCCCCAAACTTACCAAACATGTTTTTTTTTGCTTTATTTCATCAGACAGATCAGCTCTGTGTTTCACATTAGTACATAGATATCCAAAAGAAGGTGTGTTCTTTACTAATAACTCTACTGCCATTACTCATTTTGGTTTAACTAACATAATATCTAGAGTTCTTACATCTTTATCTTTTATCACTACCCCATCCCAGATGTCCAAATGTCCAAATTTCTTCTTTTTCTAGAAACTTTGAAACTGTTTTCCTGTGTACCTTTCCTCTAAATCTTTTGTCTAATAATCTAACTCTGTCTCACTTAACTATATTTTACCATGTTTAAATGATAACTCTCCTTTATTGACTTTTCATACTGTTTACAGTTACTTATTATCATTTCTTATATTCTGTTTTTTTCCCTCAACCTCATATTTGTTTTCTTTACATTCTTATCAGTTGTCACCTTTCCAGTCCTTTAGCTACATATTTGTAATTGGAATTAGCAAAAACTCAGCAAATGTTTCACTGAAAGCACTTTTGATGAAACTCGGAATAAATATTTTTTTGCAGGAGGCAAACTGTCCCTGCATACCCCATGTATTTGGACACACACTCATAGCCTCCAAACTGCAATTAGCTACTCCAAAGTTGCACAGTACTGTTGAAAAGGGAATTATTCATTGTCAGCAAATGTGCTTTTGGCAAAATATTTTCACTGATATAACATTCGCTGAAACTGCAGTTGATCTACTGACAGGCACTGTTTGTAATTCTCATCTTTACCTTCGTCTGATACAAGAATGCTATATCTCTATTAGATGACCTAGTTGTACATATTGTATTACACTAGCACTATTGATGTGTTCTATACTTTTAATTTTATTGTTGTACTTTTCCCCAGGCTGAGACTAAAGTTAGCCATTTATGATCTGTGCTCTATCGTTAACAAATTCAGTTAAAGACAATAGTTTCATCTAACATTAACTGATGTTCTTCATACACTCTTGTTTCTGTAATGTTACTTTCTTTCTCATTACAGTTACAAAGGCATAACATTTTCTTAATTTTGTATAATTTAATATTTTATTATTTCCATGCATCAAACCATTAATATCATTCCTTTTAATATTGTCATCACACGAGTTTGCAGAACTTTGCAGTACGCCCTATCTCCCCACATTATCTCTTTATATAGACATTATTTAAATATCACATACCTCTGCAAAAATAGCAGCTCTTTGACTGCTGATAATTCATGTTAACTATCTTTATGACGGCCCACATCTCCAACCCCCATATTTATCTCCCATTCACTGCTTTTCTTATATCAGAAACTATCTTGCAATAATCCCTAAAGCAATTCATCAACTCTTTCAATATCATCAGTTTTTAACTCTAGAAACCTTTTGTTTTGTTTTGTTTTATTTATAATTGCATGTATTAACAATGTATTTATTAGTAGGTCAAAAGAGCTTCTTCTTCATATATCTATTTATGAACTTTTCAGATAGATCCTGAGATTCAGAAGTTGCATAGAAGCACAAATCCTTGCCTAGATGTATAACAGACATTATTTCTTATACCTTACTTTACAGCTGTGTCATGCTACTTATTTTAAATACTGAAACATAATTGCATCATAATTGTTTATTTAATTATAGATTTTTTATTAACTATTTACACTGCACAAATAAATGTGTAACCAACTTGTTATAATAATTTGCTGCTTTGTTTGAATCTTGGTTGTAAACCATGGGCTGAGCCTGAAGATGATCCCATTGGATCCCTTCTTTGCTTTGGTCGTGTGGGTTTCCTCCAGGTGCTCCGGTTTCCTCCCACATCCCAAAGACATGCTGTAGATGGATTGGATACTCTAAACTGGCCCTAGGTGTGATTGTGTGCATGTGTGTGCCTTCTGTGGAAGGTTGAGCACCGGGCTGGCAAGTCGACACCGTAAAACTCCACTGCCAATCATGAGCGGACAGTTGATCAGCTGTGGCGACCCCCTAACTGGGAAAAAGCCGAAAGAAGAAGAAGAAGAAGAAGAAGATAGCAGACTTCTGCCATGAATTAATTCTCATTAATAACCATTTCTTTCCTGCTGTTTTTGCAGATGCTAAAATATTATTGCTTGAATTCAGAGCTGCTCAGTATATGAATACTCTCTGTATAATGTGTGGCTTCCTGACAATTTGTTGAGCTGATTCTACGTCCACTCAGTTATTCTCTGGCACACAATGAAATTCATCCAGCTGCACCATGGCTGTACAGATGATGGCATTGCTGCTCTCGTAAAACTGTCAATATCATTTGTAGTTTGTGACCGCGAAGGCATGAACATTTCTACTTTATTACTTCAGGAAAGTGATACATCTTCACCAAGTTTGTTTTTCATCTCCTCATTTAAATCAGAACTTTATCTCGCAGGCTACCCTCCTTAATAGATGTAGTCATCACACTCTCCCCAGATGTCTTCCGACTCTCTGACCCCCTACCCATTCAGCATCTCTATCATCTTGGTGCTTTACGTTATGTCATCCCCTGCTAGAAAAGAGTAAGTGAATACTCAGAGGTCTTGGCTAAGTTTCCTCTAGTAAGAATTTATGCCACTTCATGTCTTCAACTGAAAATAATTAGTCTGTTGGTTGTAACCCAGACACAAAAATAGTACAAAAAAATAAGAATAATGCATTTTTCAATATTAAGATAAAGAAACAGCCATTACTTCATTGTTGCTTCATATTTTCACACCATTTAAAAAGATCGTCTATGTAACTGTTCCTTGTTAACGATGCAATTATCATTTTTAGTTCAGTTTGAAAATTTAATGTTTCATTCATAGGTTCATAGGATTACTAGGCACTCCTCAGTATGGAGAACGTTGACATCTGTTCAGTAACTGAAACCTGGTTCAAGGCTCCAGAAAGCACCCCAGCACTACCGGGCTACAATTCATACCACACGTTTCGGCCACAGAACACGGACCGAAACACAAAAGGAGGGGGTGTGTCCATAATCATCAAGGATACCTACACCTCCAGATTAGTGGCGCAGCATGATACCTCTGAGATCATCCATGTGCAACTAACATTGGGCAAATCTGCAATGCAAATTGTGACCTGCTACAAATCACCCTTCATGACCCAGGACCACCACTCGACCTTTCTGGAGACACTGGAAAACATGAAGGTCCTACAGAACACCCTGATATTGGGCGATTTCAATTACCCTAGCATTCACTGGGAAAACTATTTGAGTACAAATTCCCAGGCCCAGCGCTTCTTGGAATTCATCAACTCAAATGCCCTGGATCAGCTGGTAAACTCCCCTACCAGAGGTGAAAACATATTGGACCTGGTCATCACCAACATGGGCGACAGGTGTTATACACCGGAGGTCAACCTGTCACTGGTTAGATCAGACCACAAACTAATCACTCAGGGTGTCCACACCCCACCACCACCCCCAACTAATGAAACCACAGTAAAAAACTTTTCTAAAGCAAACTTCACCTTACTTAAGACAGAGGTGGTAAGTTTCACAGCCCCCACGCTAAAGGATAAGGCTGCCCAAGATGCAGAAACCTTTACAAATGCACTCCATGAACACCTACAAGGATGCACGGATCATTCTATCCCTAGCAAAACCAAGACTCACTGCTCTAAGAGAAGGAAACCAGTTTGGTGGACCCCTGCAATAAACAGGCTATACAATAGAAGGAGGAAACTAGTTCAGAAAAAAAGCAAATCCCAAGAAAGAAAGACATCCCTGATCAGTATCAGTAAGAAACTAAGGTCCCTCATGAAATCATCCAAGGCTAACTTCGAAAGAAAAATAGCCAAGGATTCAAAAGATAACCACAAAGCCTTTGTTAGCTATGTTACGAATCTAAGTGGCAACTCACAGCTATGCACTGAACTAGTGCAAAATAGCACAAAATATACTGAACCTACTGATATTGCCAACATCCTGGCAGATAGATTCAGTTCAAACTTCACTCCCCTCTCACCTCCAAAAGGGTCCACAACAATACCGGAAAAGTGTAGTGTCCCAAAAATCACAGACGTATAGGTGAAAACAGCCCTTTCAAAAGCCAAAAACACAGCTTCAATGGGACCAGATGGTGTTCCAGGCTGTGCCTTGCACGAACTACAGAATGAACTAACCCCCCCCTCCTAAACACACTGTTCAACCTCAACCTCTCCACAGGCTACATGCCCATAGAATGGCTCACAGCAATGGTTATTCCTCTCCACAAAGGAGGGGCCACAACTGACCCTGGTAACTATCGCCCCATAAGTCTGGATAGCCTGGTCTGCAAGGCTATGGAGTTCATCATCATGGAACTCATTAACAAAGACATTGGGGACCTCCGAACACTTCAGCCGACCAAGTTCGGCTTTGTTAAGGGCAGATCATGCCTACTAAACCTGGTTGACTTCTTCGAGACAGTCACCAAGACTATAGATGAGAGAAAAGTGATTCACACAGCCTACCTTGACCTCACCAAGGCTTTCAACACGATTCCCCACTCGGGTATTACAGAAAAACTCACCAGCCTGAGCATAAACCCCTACGTAATGAGATGGGTTGCCAACTAGCTTACAGACAGGTCCGACTCTAAACCAGTCACAAGTGGTGTCCCACAAGGCTCAGTCCTGGAACCCCTACTGTTTGGCATATACTTCTCAGAAGTACAGGCAAACACAGGAGGACTATGGCTAACCAAGTTCGCCAATGACTGCAAACTGGGAGCCATAATTGACTCTCTGGCTGACATGGACATTCTCCAAAAGGGCCTTTCCGAGACGGACACCTGGTATCAAAGTCATGGCCTCAAGCTAAATGCCAAAAAATGCATAGTCATCCCGTTTGGGAAAAACAAAACACCCATGAATTACCACATAGGTGGCAGCCCCCTTAACACAGAAGAGGTAATGAGAGATCTAGGGACCCAGGTAGATAGCTGTTGTTGTTGTTTTTCAGCTTTTCCCGGTTAGGGGTCGCCACAGCGGAACTCTGGTCCACTAATGATTGGCAGTAGATTTTCACGAATGCCGAGGTGCCAGCTCAACGTCCAACCTTCAATGAAACAATCTCTGAAAAAAGCAAAAACACTGCTCCCTATGTTTGAGGCCAGTAATCCTCTTGGTGAGGTACTTTTGTGGTCTTTCCAGCAGTTGGAAGTGTCTTGTGAGGTACATCCCAAATGGGGCATTGTACTCTAAGATGGGTCTAATGACTGACGAGTAGAGGGGCACTATAACCTCTTTATTTCTAGATGCAAACCCTTTAGTAATTAGATGGGCCACATAGAAGGATTTCCTAACTACTTTGGCAATATGATTGTCAAAGGAGAGATTACTATCTACAAACAAGAAATGGCTCAGGGTGCGGAATGGTGCAGTAACACTCGATAATGAAAAAAGCAAAAACACTGCTCCCAAGCTTGCACACCAAAACGTGTATTTGCACAAGAAATACGTAAGCGCTTTCATGACTGCTATCATCGCTTCATCAGACAAATTAGAAATAAAGCAAGTGTCTTTAAATAATTGCTAAAAAAGTCATGTGACTTATAATATAAAACACCTGTTACACAATAAAAAAATTTATAAAAACATGATACGACAATAAACCTAACTATTCATGCTGAAATGATAAATATAAAACTCAGTCTAAACTGTAATAAATATCTAATTAACTTCTGTTAAAAATACATATGTATATATTTTACAAAAACTTGATTAAAATATCCACATTTAGTGCTTTAAATGACGTGACTTTAAGAAAGGTTTATGAGATACCACTCCATTTAAACCTGGAGGTTTATCAGCATTTAATAAAAGAATCCACTCTTGTTCTCTCCTCTCAGTATAATTTTCAATATCACCCCCCCATATGTTTGGCTGTATTACTTGAATTACTAAAAACTTAAAAGTATGTGTATGGTCAGTCAGCCTTACATGATTTGCTAGAGCATTACTTTCTTTCTGTTTGTTAATATCCCTGATATGCTCTAGAATCCTGTTCTTAAGCATTCTATTGGTTTTACCTATATAGAATGCATAACAGGTCTGACAGAAAGCAAAATATACCACATTTAGGGTCCAGCAGTCAGCATAGCATTGACTCTTGATAATATACTGCAGTGTAGGATGTCTATATATGCTATTGGTATAAATTAATCGACAGGCTGAACATTGATTACATTTTAAGGTACCAAAGCGTGTGGAAATATTAAAATTCCTACCACTCATTTTATTGCAGAGTAAGTGTTTTAAAGAGTTATTATTCCTAAAAGAAAATGAAGGGGTGCTGCCAATTTTGTCCAGTAAACCTGGTGTCTCATGTAAAATATTCCAATTATTCTTAATGACAGAGACATATGCATCTATATCACTAGAGTATTGGAAAGTAACCCTAAACTTGTCAACATTCTGCATGGGTTGATTATTGCAGTCGCCTGATGAGGCTTTACTGAAATAGGGCATACATCTCTTCTTTCTCTGTGTCCAAGCCTCATCTACTGCTATCTTAATCTCCTCTTTGCAGTAACCCATCTTCAAAAATTCCTGTTCAGCTATGTCAAGTGCCACTTGTGCTTCTTCGTCTTCATTATGCAACCTGAGCACCCTGTAAAATTGCCCCTTAACAACATTCCTAGGTATGTGCCTAGGATGCATGCTTGTTTTGTGTAGTAGGGCATTTTTTTCCTGTGGGTTTTCTATAGATTCTACTAGTTAACCCATCAAGGTCTGACTTCTTGATCAATATATCCAAGAAGCTAATCTCAGTTGTGGACCATTCATACGTAAACCTCAAAAAATCAGTAGTTGTATGCAGGTACCTCACAAAATTCTCTAGTTTAGTGCTACTGCCTTGCCATAAAAGGAAAATATCATCCACGACCCGGACATACTAAAGAATGTGCTCAGTGAACTCACTAAATTCTGACAGAAGAGAACGCTGTTCCCAGCAAACCAGAGCTAAATTGGCATAGCTATTGGCACAGAAGTGCCCATAGCTATGCCAATTTTCTGTAGATAGAAGTCATTTTCAAAAACATTGTTCTCTAATATGATTTCAAGTAGGCTACAAATAAGTTCAGTTTTGTTGTTCTCAAAAGATCTATTGAAATTCAAAAATTCTCTAACTTTTTCAATACCCCATTCATTTGGAATGGACGTAAACAAGGATTTAATGTCCATGGTGACAAACATATAGTCACTATTAATAGTCAATAACCTGTTGTGTAGCCTCTCCAGAAAATTCTTAGTATATTTAAGGACAGTGTAACAGTCTTCGAGCAATACATGCAAGCTGTTTTCTACATAGATAGACAGCGGTTCGGTGCACCATCCTGCACCTGACACTATAGGTCTCATTGGTGGTAAGGTGCTATGTTTATGTATTTTGGGTAGACCATAGATTCTTGGAATTATTGGATTCTTTGTAGTAAAATACTTAAACAACTCTTCATCAATCATACCAGTCATCAATAGGTCAAATACCAAAAAGGATACCTTATCCATAATGCCATTCACAACCATTTGGGAGACACATAGATATGTCTTAGTATCCCGCAATAAAACCTGCATCTGATTCAAGTATAGCTCTTTATCTAGTAGAACAATGCCTCCACCTTTATCTGCTTGTTTAATTTCCACAGAGTGTATACTCATAAGTTCATGTAAAGCTCTATTTTCACTAGGTGACAAATTATAAAAATTACTTTTAGCACCTTGAGCAATCATTTGTCTAAAGTCACATTCGCAAACATTAATAAATGTCTGAATGGCAGGATGTGTGCTAGGGATGAAAGGGCTTGGTCATTGAAATACTGTTGCTATTAACATTGTCTGTAGCAAAAATATTCTTTAAAGAAAGGTTTCTGCCCAACAGCCTTAAATCCTTCATCATTGTTACATGATTAGCTAGTTTAGAGGGAACAAAAGATAAGCCTTTGTTCAGAAGTTCAATCTGTTCTGCAGTTAACAATAAGGTAGAAATATTAAAGATCAAACCTTGCTTCAAATTCATCTCCTTTTCATGTGTTGGGAATTCTGTTCCACACTTTGTTGTTGCTGTATTTTGCCTTGTCTCGTCAAGCTCCTCGAATGATTCTTGATAGGCAAACAATTGTTTAGCGTAAAGTTCATCGCCATGTAGCTGCCTAAAAAAACATTCTTATCTGCATGAGTGTTCCCTCTGCATTGAGCGGAGGGACCAGCCACTAATTCTTTCATTGTAGGGTTGCCACAGTTCGTGTTAGTTGAAGAATCATTCCCAATAAGAATTGGTTCTCTGTTCTCATTCAAAACTGCCTCCTCTAAATTGGAGCATTACAACAAAGTTGCTTGCTGTGTTGTTGGGGTAGTTTGAGTTAACAGCTGAATGAAATTACAGGAAGCAGTGCCCGATTGGTCGCTTGTATGATGGATACTCTCCTGAGCGAATGGAGTGGATTCTTTTGTTAAATGCTGATAAACCTCCAGGTTTAAATGGAGTGGTATCTCTTAAACCTTTGTTAAAGTCACATCGTTTTAAAGCACTAAATGTGGATATTTTAATCAAGTTTTTGTAAAATATATACATATATATTTTTAATAGAAGTTAATTAGATATTTATTATAGTTTAGACTGAGTTTTATATTTATCATTTCAGCATGAATAATTAGGTTTATTGTATCATGTTTTTATAATTTTTTTTATTGTGTAACAGGTGTTTTATATTATAAGTCACATGACTTTTTTAGCAGTTATTTAAAAGCACTTTATTTCTAATTTGTCTGATGAAGTGACCATAGCAGTCGTGAAAGCACTTACGTATTTCTTGTGCAAATAAACATTTTGGTGTGTAAGCTTGGGAGCAGTGTTTTTGCTTTTTTCATTATCGAGTGTTACTGCACCATTCCGCACCCTGAGTCATTTCTTGTTTGTAGATAGTAATCTCTCCTTTGACAATCATATTGCCAAAGTAGTTAGGAAATCCTTCTATGTGGCCCATCTAATTACTAAAGGGTTTGCATCTAGAAATAAAGAGGTTATAGTGCCCCCCTACTCATCAGTCATTAGACCCATCTTAGAGTACAATGCCCCATTTGGGATGTACCTCACAAGACACTTCCAACTGCTGGAAAGACCAGAAAAGCACCTCATCAAGAGGATTACTGGCCTCAAACATATGTCCTATGCAGCCCGACTGAAAAAACTCTGGCTGTACTCAGTGGCATATCGCCTACTCAGAGGTGATCTCTGCCTGACTTACAAAGCCATGTTGAACTCAGAATTGATAGACATGCTCCACCTAAAGAAATCTAAGTCACTGCGAGACACATGCTCTGGTGAGCTAAACCTCACCACAACAATAAATAGAACATGCTGGAGGGATAGATTCCTGTCACAGAGACTCCCCATGCTTTGGAACAAAATTCCAAATTACATCATGCAGAGCCCCTCACGAATACTCTTCAAGAGAAACTTTGACGAGTGGATGGGTAACAGAAAATACACCCTGGGATCACTTCATTGGCTCTGCTTGACAGTGGATCAGTTAATAAATCAATGGGGTGGCAAAAGCCGACACACTCTGGCTAGGCTTATAAATGCCCTCAGGCAGATAGCCTAGTACGTACCTATGAACCTATAATGGTCCTAAGGCCTTTACAAGTCTAGCCATGTAAATTGACCATATTTAGATGATGATTGTTAGCAGAGCGATTCTGTGATTAGTACCAACTGCCCCTGTCCATGAGGGACATAGGTGCCACCCCGGAGATGAATTTAGGGTCACCCATCCAGTTGTCAAGATTGCCCTTGAATAGGGTCATTGAGGAGCTCTGCTTCATATGGAGTGGGAGCTTATTCCAGAGAAGAAGCAATCACTGGGAGTATCTGTCTCTTCAGCATGTACTGTTAATATCACAGGCTAGGTTGAGATCCCTGAGCAAGTTATTCTTGTCCTATTTCATTTGCAGATGTGCAGCAATTCCATTAGGCAGGGTTTAAGACTGGTCTGTAGGACAGGCACAGATTGCTTTTCAGCAGCTTGTATGATACAGAGTACAGTGACAGGACCTTCCTTCTTTCCATGTATGTCATGTTTTGGAGACCCTGGATTCTTTTGGTAAGAAACCTCTGTGGCCTCTCCAGTTGCTGCAGGTGTCAGGTGAGGTACATAGGTAAGGGAGAATTGTACTCAATTAGTGGTATAATGAGGGTTGAGTACAGTGGAGCTATAACCTTCTTAGTCTTGGATGTCATCCCCTTATTTATGAGATGTGAAAAGTGTAATTGTTTTCTTACCACTACAGACACTTGGTGATCGAAGTTTACATTGCTATCAAGCTGTGTTCCCAAGTTTTGCACCAATGAGTTTGAGCTTAGAGGGGTGCTATCTATATCATAATTAGCAGGGGCTATGTCTTTACCAAAGGGGATAATGAATAACAAGTGTAGACCAAGGCCCACCAACGGAAACTCGTACACGAGAGAATAATAAAAAAGCCTTTATTTCCACACAATGGTTAAGCGCTTTCAACTAGATACACCAGTCTTCTTCAGAACCATTTGAAAACATACCAACCTGGTATAAAAAGCCAGAGCAATTCAAAAAGAGCGCCAAAACTTTTAAAGGTATAGTTCATTAAACGAATAATAAAACACACATAAAATTGATTAAACTAAACACATAGCATATTTGCATATCAATACATATCATAAAAAATAAAAATATATAAAATATATGCAAGTGTGTCATAAAAAAGCATTTTAACCTAACAATACTATTCCCCCATAATGTAAACAATTGCACTACTGATACTGACAATATCCTGATGGAATTAAAAGCCAAGATCTTACTGTGACAATACCAAGAAAGGTTTTATGCTGATAAATTCATTTAGTCCGGGTGGCCTAGTGGCATCCAACAAAATCTGCCACTTGCTCTCCAATGCTGCTAACTGCATCTTCCAGTTACCCCCAAAAACAGAACATTGTATGTGATCTATAATGGCAAAACGGAATAAATGCTCTTCACCACACTCATGTATATGCCTATATAGAGCATTTTTATTATCTTTTCTCTGAATACGATAATAATGTTCATAAATACGTTTCTTCAGATTTCTTTCCGTTTTGCCAATATAGTACGCAGAACATATCACACACGTAGCCAAATAAATCACCTGAACAGTATTACAGTTCCCTGTTCTAGTCTTGATATATGTATTATTAATATCTTTTAGACGGATGTGTTTAACCTCATTAATATGTTTGCACTGTTTGCATCTACCACACTTGGTGGTACCCTTAAAAATATCTTTTTTGTCACTATCTTTACTGGTGTTCTCCAAAATTCTCTTCAAATTGGCACCTGTCTTATAAACAAACCTTGGCAAAGGCCCCACTATATGATCCAATTCCGAAGCTGTAATAATGTCCCAATGTTGGCATAAAATATCTTGAATGAAATGTGTATAAGGAGTGTATGTCAGGATACATGCTCTACCAAATGATCTGTTATCATTCCCTTCATTTTTTAACCCAGCTGTATATTTACCTAACAGGGGTGGATATTTATTCCCCCATTCTTTTTGCACATAATCAGTAACATCCCGAACCAAATTGGCAGGGTAACCGCGGTTTAAAAATAAATTTTTAATAGTGTCTAATTCCGATCTCATAGCAATTTCAGTCGACGACATCCTCACTGCGCGGATACATTGCCCCTTGACTATATTTTTAAAAATATATGGTGGGTGGTTACTGGAAAAATACAAGTAGTCATTAGAAAATGTGGGTTTTTGATAAAGCTTAGATGTAAAACCACTAGAATCCAAACCAACTAGAACATCCAAATAAGGTATATTGTAATCACTGGTGTTGTGAGTGAATTTTAAAAAAACAGATGAATTGTTAAGGAAGGTCATAAATTCATCCAACCTCTCGGCTGAAGCCTGCCACAAAATAAAGATGTCATCCAAATATCTTGCGTAGAATTTTATATCAGCATAATAGTTGCTTTTGAATAATGTCTCTTCCTCCCATTCTACCATCACAAGATTTGCAAATATCGGGGCGCAGGAAGAACCCATAGCAACCCCCTTGATTTGTTTAAAAAATTCCCCTTGGAAAGTGATGTAATTATGTTCCAATACCAATCCCATCATGTCACATAACAAAGAAATCCTGTCCCAACTTAGTCCTGAATACTTTCGTAAACTATTGGAAAAATATTCTAGTCCTATATTGTTGGGGATACAGGAAAACAGATCCACAACGTCTATGGTCACAAGGGTAAGGTTGGTTTGCCAGTAATCATGGGTTAACTTCCCCAAAAAACTCCACGAATCTTTGAAAATTTGAGGGATAACCCCATAAATGTGCTTGAGCTGATTGTCAATCCATTTACCAAAGGGGATAATGAGGCATTTTTTTGCATTAAGTTTTATTCTGTGAGTTTGGCACCAATCATTTGCCTGCATCAGCCACTTATGTATTATGCTAAAATTGTTGGGGGACTCTATGATTGCATCCTGTTTACTGTCATCTGCACATTTGGTAAGCCACAGGCCATCTACCTTCACCTGGACTTCACAGAAATAGATTACAAACAGTAGAGGGCCCAGCAAAGATCCTTGTACCCCACTGGTAACTGGTCTACTGGTAGAGGTGGACTCTCCAATTTTGACAGTGTATTTTCCGTTGATGAGCTAGTTGGCTACCCGTCCAGTAATGTATGGGTTATTCCCCAGTTTTTTTTAATTTCTCCATGTCTTTTGGGTTTCCAGTACTGTGACAGGAATGGACCCCTTTCCTAAGTGAAAGTATGATTAAAGTTCATGTAATTAGTATTGTTTCAATCTTTGATGCTAGCCAAAAGTGTAATGAGACCTTCTGCAATCCATATGGAGTTACATGTAATGGTAACATATCTAAATACGATTTTAGATTCTTTTTTATAAGACCCATTGCCAGGGCCGGCCTTAGCCGAAATGGCGCCCTAGGCAAAGTAGTGCTCTGGCGCCCCTTAAGCCCCACCCACAACATACTCATGAAACACCCCTATTTGAGACACACCCACAGGTAGGTCACTCCCCAGGAAAGCCACTCCAGTCATTTCCTTGAATTTAAATGCATAGGAAGAAAGATACCTTGTAATGTAGTTAAACTGCAACTACTTTAGTATGTATTTTCTACTTTAAATACCAGAGGCAGATCATGGTCAAATAGGGCCCTAGGCAGGGTAATAGACCACCCCCCAGAGTAGTCCCTCCTGCAGCAACCTTGTACCCCTCCTAGCAGCAGCCCCTTCCTCAGCCATTCTGGTGTTATATTATTTGGTTATTTCTCACCAGTTAGCATGCATATGGTTCTCTTATTTGCTTCTGCAGTGATTACAGATATTCAAATAAAATAGCACAAACACAGAAAGCCATGTGCTAAACAAACAATATAGTCTAGCAATGAAAACAGACTTAGCATGAGCAGTAAACTTATCTGCCCTTGAAACTCTCATTTATTGAAATGGCATAAAAACCCACATTCATAGAAAATGCATCTGGCCAGTAGAGAATTCAGTTTATCTTTGTGCTGTTTTTAAAACAGACTCCTTCCACACAGTTTTTTAGGGACATGTATACATGTATCTGTTCTTTGATCCACCTTATATTCCTTGCATAATACAGCACCACTTATTAGAATGTGTTTTAAATTTGTAGTTTTTAAACATTCTTTTAATAAGCAGTGAAACAAAATGTATGAACCAATAACTGCCCATTTCAGAAAATTTCAACCATAAAAGGCCACTCAAGACTTCAGTCATTACAACCCACCACTATCAGTCAATAAGCACAATCTCTGCAGAAGTAAAATTCATCCGAATAATTCTACATTAAACAGATTTGTAACTAATGAAGTGGCTGTTACTGGTAAACAACTTTACATTTCTGTTTCATCTACAAATTTGGTGCTTACTGCTGTTGAAGAATTAATTGCCTACATTACATGAATGACTGAAAAAATGACAAGTTCATAGTTACTAGGCATCTTATAGAAAGGAAGGCACACTAAGGAATGCAGAACCCCTATCCACTCTTAACATGCAACAAATAATCAGCAACTAGGGCATTACATACCATGCATCCATACCTCTCAACCTCTTAGCACAAGAAATCTGAACAAAGCCTAAAATAAAGGGGGGGGGGGGCAAAGGACTCCAAACAGGGGCACATTATAAATATTGATCTTATAGACTTTTAAAGCTGCTAGAACAGCATTTGTCTTAGCATGACATTTTTGGAAGGAAATGAAGGCTGAAACTCAAATGACATTTAATTATATAAATCCTCAGTGATTTGCCAGCAAACCACAAATTTTATGAGGAATAGACCAAAAATATGAGGCAAAAATATATAATAAAACAGAGATGCGCCGCACCATAAACTCAGCACAGTCGGAAACAAAGGACAGATTTTTAGTAAAGTAAGTTGAAGCTAGCAAAATTCAGTATTGCTTAAATAGTAAAAAAACTTCCCTGGCACATTACAGAAACTAATGATTCATCACTAAGCAGAGATATACAAAAATAGAATGGTTGTCTATCAGTGCAGGTTATCCATATAAACAGGGTACAGCAAAAACAATAAAAAAATGGCAAAATCACGTTATATACAGTGGTAAAATAGAACATTCACAGGAAGTTTCACCAGCTATGAGCACTGCGCTATGTAATCACATCAGTAATCAAGCAAAACGCCAGTTATACGTGTAGACAAGTCACCCTAGCTACTTCTCAAAGCACAATAGCTAAAGCACTGTAACATCACGGAGACTTTCCTAAATCAAGAGACCGGAATGCCTACAGAGAATATAAACACTCCATGCAAAGTAACACAGTACCTGCAGATTCAGATAAATGAGACAGGCTGAAAGATCCAGATAAGTTCTGCCCTCAAGGTAATCTTGTTAACAAACACTGAAACAGTTAATCAGAGGTGCGTTGTTCCTGATTACTTTAGGAGATGAAGGTGTAATCCTTACAGATATCTACTGTAGCCAGTATAAAATACAAGAACTCAATCGCAAAATAGCTTAAGATGATACTTGTTACAATTTTAGCACAAAAAGGGAGAGAATCGCAATAGTAAGATGGTCACGCATCACCAAGGAACTCTGGTATCTTCTGTTATGAGGGGCCAACAAAAGTATTAAAAGAAATTGCACAGATATGTTATAGGAGATTTTCAACTGGGCACACACATACTTTCTCTCCTCTGGCATACAGAAGCCCAGTTTAAACTTCCCAGACAGACACATACATTTACCTTCTTTTTAAGGCGAATGACAACACACGTACACATGGAATTACCCCCCTCATAACTGAAGTGCTAGTTTATAGGTTCATAGGTTGGTACTAGGCTATCAGCCCTAGGGCCTACACAAGCCTAGCCAAACAATTCCCCAGATATTTTTTCCCACAATATTTACTTCCCTGGACCCCTGTCTAGCAGGATGACTGATGTGATCCCCGGGGTGAATTTCCTATCTCCCATCCAGTCGTCAAGGTTCCTCTTGAAAAGGGCCAAGGAGGTGCTCTGGGTCAGGAACCTATCCCTCCAGCATGTTTTGTTCATTGTGATGACAATGTTTAGATCCCTGGAGCGTGTGGCTCTGAGGGATTGGGATTTCTTTAAGTGGAGCATGTCTAATAGCTCAGGGTTTGACATGGCCTTGTATGTTAAGCAGAGATTGCCTCAGAGTATACGATATGCCAGAGAGTATAGCTGTTTTTTTTTTTTAGATTGTCAGCATAGGGCATCTGCTTTAGGCCTGTGATTCTTTTAGTGAGGTATTTCTGTGGCCTTTCCAGCTGTTGCAGGTGTCTTGTGAGGTACATACCAAATGGGGCATTGTACTCTATAACAGGTCTAATGAGGGATGAGTACAGTGGAACAATGACCTCCTTTTTTCTGGATGAAAAGCCCTTAGTGATGAGGTGTGCCACATAGAAGGATTTCATGACTGTTGTGACAATGTGGTTATCGAAGGTGAGACCACTGTCCACCTGTGTCCCTAAGTCTCTCTTCACACTTTCGGCATTTAGTGTGCTGCCACCTATGTGGTAATTCATGGGTACATGTTTTTTCCCAAATGGGATAACTATACATTTCTTGGCATTAAGCTTGAGCCCATGGCTCTGGCACCAAGCATCTGTTTCTGTAAGGCCTTTTTGTAGAATATCCACATCATTTGGGGATTCAATGACTCCCAGTTTACAGTCATCTGCGAACTTTGTTAGCCAGAGTTCCTTAGTGCTGGCCTGTACTTCAGAGAAGTAGATGCCAAACAAGAGCGGTCCCAGGACTGAACACTGAAGTACTCCACTTATCTGGAGCTGGATTTGGAGTCGGCTACTTTTACAGTCTGGATTCTGTCAGTAAGCCAGTTGGCAACCCATCGAGTGATGTAGGGATTTATGCCCAGCTTAGTAAGTTTATCTATATACATACTGCATCTCTGTCTTGAAACACCATCAGTACACTGCAAGACTCAGATGCCATCCTCTCGATACGATGCACACAATATCACCTTTAAGTAAAATGGTGGGGGAGATGGTAATTGTGAAGTATACAGGACCATGTGCACTGCACATTATGAATACAGTATCTGTATATGACAGATGTGTCAGCATTATATGCAATATTTACGTTCTGTAAGGCCATTATAAGTTGGGGTAGCACCCCATCATCTTCTGCCTGATTCTCAAGGAACAAGTCTAGAGGACCCCATTACCAAAAAATAAAATAACAGTTTGCCTCACAAGTAACATAAAACATTTCTATAAATAATGTTGCTGTAACATACAATTTCTTGACAGACTATGAAAAAGCAATTAAGTCACTAGCATAAAGTTTATCTTCACTAAGGTGGCAGCAAGTTGATCATTATTGACAATCATAAGGGAATCTCAAATTATAGATATACCGCATGCACGCACTCTAATCTGGTCAAAGTCTTTGTCAAATTATGCCTTTTTGTAACCTCCTGGACTGCACTGGTTGGAAGCCATTATTGCTCTAGCCTACCAGTTTTGTTGCATTTCCTTTATTAACTCTAACTGGGAAGTGAGTGAAAACAAAACACAGAGTCCAACTCACATTCAGTTAAGATAAACACTTTCTGACCCAAGGTGTATCATTGCGGAGCAATGACAAGGTAAAACATCCAAGAGACAATGAATGGATATGAGGAATCATAGCTCTCAACCAATTAGAGATATATCCTGAAGTGATCAGGGAGATTACGAAAATACTAATACTACCAAGACAGTGACTGACCGAATAGAGACTGTGAACTGATATACAATTTCTGAAGTAAAAAAAAAAAAAAAAAAGTCTATAACTCTTAACTACTGCCATTAATTGTAATTCAGTCACTACCTTTTCTCCAAAAGTCACCAGTTTTAGGTGGGATTAAGAGAGGCAAAGCTAAAGTATAGGTAAAAATCAAAGATAGTTGAGAGGTACGTGAAAAATATGGTTTACAAGTGTGTTGCCATGCAAGCAAGTCCCTCTTTTCTTCTGCACATCCCTCAAACAGTGCAGGTTTACTCAAACTAAAGTATTAATGTCCTGTGTTGTAAGCAACTTGCGTAAAGGAGACACTGCTGCATATATAAATGAATATTTTATTGTAATATATGAGAGGGGCGGAGAATCAGAGGAAAATGATGGGCAAGGGAGACTGATGGAGGCAGGAGTTGGACACAGTGCACTTTTGTAGCTCAAAGTAGAAGTTTCTGACTACACTCCTAATGGAGGCTTTCACAAAACAGTCCCTTAACACTTCATGCTGTGCATGAGACTGTCAGATTATATTCACGACACTAAATGTTTCCTTATTAAGCCGAGGGAACCACAAGCGGCCCCAATCATAAAGCTTCAAATAAAAACAAACAAACAAAAAAAAAAAAAAATCCAGACTACTTTTCCAGCCTTTAAATGGTACCATGGCCAAAGCCAAAACAATGACCTGAATCCCGAAATAACACTAACACATATCAGTACACGAAACGTATTTACCTGTACTTCTCTGTTTTTCACCACTTCTGATTTAACATTTACAGTCTAACGTACCAAACCAGCCACCTTCCGACCGGCCATTACAGCTGTTCAAGTCTCCAGCCTTAGTTAATTTCCACGTGCAACTTGGAACATCTTTACATCCATGTCGGCGTGTACGCGACGCATGTACGTTCCTCATTAAAGGAGAAGACTTCACTACCATGGAATGAAATTTTTTTTTTTTCCTTCTGGTCAGCCTGCAGGTATAGAAGTGGGAGGACTCTTGCTCTTCCCCCTCACACTATGATTCTGGTGCCCTATTGTTTACGTATTTATTTTAATTAATTTACTGTTCATATTATGGGTCCGCATGCATAATAAGAAAAGTAAGTTAATTAAAATAAATAAATGGAAATTGCACCCTTTAGGAGGCTAACATATACAGCGCCCTAGGCGGTTGCCTAGTTCGCCTATGCCTAAGGCCGGCCATGCCCGTTGCCATTGCAACTTCCACATTGCTCTCATTTCTGCCTGCAAATCTTGGTATTTTATAACTTTGTGTCTCTCTGCACACAAGACACTGTAGTCACTGGGTGTAGCGATTTCAATGATCAGTGCTACTTTTGTCTTCTTTTCATGGACCACTATATCTGGTTTTCTCTCATCTGTCTTTTGAACTGTTGGTAATGGGTGATCCCATGTGATATAGACTTCATCATTTTCTATGATGCTTTGTGGCTCATGTTTCCAGTGCTTTTCAGCTACTTCAGTATTATAATGTTTGCACAATCCCCAGTGCAATAGTTTTGACACATTTTTATGCCTTTCTGTATACAGTCCTTCTGCCATTTGTATGTCACAACTAACAACAAGGCATGAGACTGTTTCCAATTGTGTTTTACAAAATCTACATTTGTCGGTTTCGTCAACATTTTCAATTGATTTTGTAAACCGACATGTATGTAGCCCACTGTCTTGTGCCGCCAATGTTAACCTTTCAGCTTTTGGTTTGAAATCGCAGCTCCTCAACAATTTCTGCATTAAATCCTGATCAACATGAGGTTCTTCCAGAAGTTTTCTATACTTGCAACTTTATTTATTCATTTGCCACATTTCTTGCCTTCTCATCTGATCCTTTGCATTCTATTCATTTGTTTTTTGGTACATTCATTTGCTGCCTAATTTTTATCTACTTCTGATTTGATTTCCATTCCTGGTTGACACCGATATGCTTCTGCTAGACTAAGCAGGAAGTCATCTTAGATTTATTTTTCTCATGTTTCAAAACTTTCTCTACATTTGGGTCTTGTGAGGTCAGCAGATATGTGTGCAGTCACACGATTGCAGATTTATACATATAATCAATTTCAAGGAGGCCCATACCTCCTTTGGAACAGGGAATATATAATATTGGTATGCACTGATTTTTATAAATTGTTTGGTGAGCATGAAGCATCCTTCTTGTTTTCCTGTCTAATCTATCCAACACATTTTGGGGCCAGTCAATCACTCCAAAACTGTACGTTAGGACAGGAAGATCAAATTGGTTTATAGCTTAAATTTTGTTCCTAGATGTCAACCCAGTTTTCAGAATTAGTTTAAGTCTTCTAAAATATTCCTTACTAAGTTTTATTCACATGTGTTCCTGTTTTATTGTTGATCCTTTATCAATTCCCAAGTATTTATACATTCCCTCTTGCTCAAGTTTTGTTATAGCACATTCTTGTCCCAAAGTGAAATGTTCTTGGTGCTGCAGTTTTCATGCTTTAAAGGTTGCATTTGCACATCTGTCAAGACCAAATGACATTCCTATATCATCTGAAAAAGTTTTGACTTTTTTCATTTGTGCTTTCAGTTCCTTATCTGATGAGATATACAGTTTAAATCATCTACAAAAAGAAGATGAGAGGTCTTTACACTTAGTAGTTTTCTAGAAGCCAAATTATAGCCATGGCCTAATCTGTTAAGTAGACAGCTTAAAGGGTTAAGTGCAAAAGAGAATAGCAGCATGACAGGGAGTTACCCTGGATTATACCATGATCCCCCCAAAACGTGCATGCTGATTGGCCAGCGTGCCCGTTGTAAATCGAGTTATACTAATGGAAAAAGGTCCGGTCGCCCGGACTTTTTTCCATTAGTATAACTCGGTTTTTTAAAACACTGTCTCGCTATGTCAAATGGGTTTAACATAGCGAGACAGCTTTAAAATAAGCAACGGAGATCTCCGTTGCTTATTTTAAAGCTGTCTCGCTATGTTAAACCCATTTAACATAGTGAGGCAGTGTTTAAAAGCAACGGAGAAAGCAAGATCTCCGTTGCTTTTTAGTGTTTCACTATGTTAAATGAGTTTAACATAGCGAGACAGTTTTAAAATAAGCAATGGAGATGTCCGTTGCTTATTTTAAAACTGTCTCGCTATGTTAAACTCATTTAACATAGCTAACACTAAAAAGCAACGGAGATCTTGCTTTCTCCGCTTTTTGCTCAAGCTCTGATGTACTGCGCAGGCGCAGTACATCAGAACTGCCGGATGCCAGACATCTGCGGAAGGGCAGTAAACAGGCATTATACTATGCCATTATTTAAGAAAAGTAATAGTTTCTTTTCTTAAATAATGTCATGGTATAATAGCAATAACCCACTTCTGGGTGTGGGTAATGCTAAATTTACCCACGGTTGGCTTTGTTTGGTTCCTCGGGCTTCGCCCTCGGGACCAAACCACGCCAACCGTGGGTAAATTTAGCATTACCCACACCCAGGCGTGGGTTATTGCTATAATATCCTCCTTTAATTATTTATCACTGGAATAACAATTTGCCCTTTATCATGGCTTAATTGCAAAGTGGTCTGCCACTGTTTCATGGTCACTGTAATATAATTGATCAGTGCAGAGTGTATCTTATATATTTTTAAGCACTCTTTTATCCATGAATGTGGGATACTATCAAATGCTTTTTATAGTCAGTCCATGCCATACTTCAATTCTTCCCCCTTTTACAGTTTTCCATTATGACTTTAGCAACAGATGATCCTTTGTTTCATATGACTTTCTTTTATTATCCTTTTGTTCTATTGCCATAATTGAATTTTCTTCTAAATGACTATAAACTCTGTCTGCATCAATTCCAACGTATAGTTTATATGTCATCGGAAGGCAAGTTATTTGTCTGTAATTTTTAAGATAACTTGCAGGTTCACTTTTAAGTAGGAGCATTGTTTTTCCTGTAGTTAACTGGGTTGGTGTTTGTTCGGGGTGCGCATATAAATACTTCTTACTCATGGCTAAATCTTTGTTCAAAGATGTTAATACTTTTAGCCAGAAGTTAGGTACTGCATCTGGGCCTGGGGTTTTCCAGTTGGAGGCTTTTCTTAACTTTATTTCAATCTGTCTGGCCGTTACTTCATCCATTTCATATCCCGTACCTTTGAACTTTCTTTCTTTTTCTTCTTCTATCCAGTTACCATCTTTGTTATGTTCCACAGGATCTATTTCTATTTTTTGGGGTGGTCTTTCAATTCCTTTTACCTTATTTTCCTATTCTATATAGAACTTTTTAGGGTCATCAATAAATTGCTTATTTTCCACTTTTCCTTTATATTTATTATTTTCTAAGTTTTTCTGCCTGTGCCGAGATTTTTAGTTTATTATTTGCAATAGTGCAAGATAGATCCAGATCCGTTATAAAACTATGCATTGCTTTTATCACGTCTATTTTTCTGAGTATTTTTGTTGATCTGTTCCCTCTTCTATACTCTTCTAACAGTGACACTTCTTTTCTTAATTGTGTTATAGTTTTCATTATATGATACTTCCATGATGGCATTTAATTTCTCCCCTTCCTTTCCCTTACTACCCTATGTACGTATGGTAGAACTGGTTCTGTTATTAATTTAGCTGCACAGTAATATATCCTGTTTACTTATGTTATATTGCATGGATCTCTATGGACAGTCCTAATTACTGTATTCCAATTCATTTTTTTATCAGAATTTCACTTTTTGGGTTTTATTGACCTTCTGTAGTGCATTTGTTTCATTGAGTTTAATCTATCTATCTATCTATCTATCTATCTATCTATCTATCTATCTATCTATCTATCTATCTCTCTCTCTCTCTCTCTCTCTATTAAATCTAGCAACTCTTCTTTTAGCTCATTTTCTTCTACTAAACTAAGGGCACATTTTTTGTTCTCCATTTCCTGCAAGCATTCTATAGAGAGTTCTGTAGCATCTTCCTGTGGCACAGTCTCTTCAATTTCATCCTGTTTCATCCATTGCTCTGTCATAGGGGAACTCACTGGTCTATCGCTCCTCAACAGTGACTGTGTCAGAGTTGCTAGAGTTTCCTGTTCCTTCCCATGCCGTCCAGCTTCATGTGAACATTTATACTGGTTTCCTGTAGATGGCTCCAAAATATCTTCATATGACAAGTGCCCACTTGCTTCCCATTCCACTGGTTTCTCCTTAATTTGGATGTCTATTTTTCTTTCCTGCTGTGGTGCTTTCTGAGTTAGGTTTTCTACACTGAATCCTTCACTACGCAGGTACTCCATAACCTCAGTTCCTATTTCTTTAACTTCTCCATTACTGATCTTCTTTTCTACTTTTCCTCTTTGTCTTTTTAGTATTTGTATTGTAAAGTTTTCCATGTCTGGATTCCTTTGCCTGTATTTCCGTTCAAATACCTTTGGTGCTGCTCTTTTTGTATTGATTCATTTTGCTTTCTCCTTTGCATAAATATTATACCATATTAAATCTCTTTTTCTTTCCCATGTCCACATTTCTTCTACAAATGTCTCTTGATCTTCCTGTGTCTTCTTTCTTTGGGGACTTATTCCATCATGTTGCGATGTAACCTGTGTTAGACCTTCTACATCAAATACTTCACTTCGCAGGCATTACATAACTTCATCTTCTATTTTTTTAACTTCTACTTTACCAATCTTTTTTTCTACATTTCCTCTTTGAGATATTATTTTTTTTGTTGTGAAATTTTCCATATCTGGATGCCTTTGCCTGTATTTCTCTTTGAATATCTTTGGGGCTGCCTTTTTTGTATTGATTAATTTGGCTTTCAACTTTGCATAAATATTGCACCAGATCAAATCTCTCTTTCTTTCCCATGTCCATATTTCTTTTTTTACTTTTCAAAAATCTCTAGGTTTTGTTGTTTATATTTTCGCACTTCCTCAGATGCTTCTTTTCCCAAACAGATCAAAGTTTCTCAGTCTATACAATGTTTTCATGAATCTGTTGTATTAATGAACACACATTTTTATTTGAGGCTTCTGACAGTTTTTCTTTCATGGAAAGGGCTTTGAAACTTTTTATGCCATCGCTTTCTAGGCAATAGTTTGTTTTGGAGACATTTTTCAGTTTTTTTAATCCTGTGGGGGAGTCAGGTTTGATCGTTACTTCAAATGAGACAGATTTATGGTCTGACCTTACCAGGGAGGGCAACACACAGGGGGTAGTACAGTGCCTCATTATGTTCATGTTGGAGAGCATTAGGTCCAGAACATTTGAGCCCCTTGTGGTGGTGTGGACAAACTTTTCCAGGGCATTTGAATTAACAAAGTCCAGGAACCTCACAGCAGAGGAGGGGGCTGGCATAATGGTTAAGGTGTTTACCTTACAGACACAAAGTGCAGGGTTCAATTCTCACATGGGGTAATTGGTTAGGCTTAAAATGACCCACAGGGGCAGTTAGTCTAGTACTAACCTATGAACCTATTATTGCGTTTGTGCTCGCATAAGTTGAGATGACAATAATGTAAGTGACCACTTCCTCAGATGCTTCTTTTTCTTGTGGAAGTATTTTTCTTTCCTGTAATTTCTCTCTTAATCTTTTTTTAAATATTGTGCCTGGATATTCTGGGCTTTTTACATAATAGTAATAATACATAATTTCTTTCTTATCCTCAATAGTCCACTCTATTGTCTTTATGGCTATTCTTTGGCCTATCAGTTTTTGTGATTTTTGTGAACTGCTTCTAACTTCTACAACAGGGAGGCCATCCTCCCCCTGGGCCTGGCCCAGCCCCATTGTAGGAATATTTTTTTGTATTTTGAGGATTCTAAACTGTCACTTTTTCCAGTCCTACCACCAGTGCACCTACCAGGATTGGGTACTTTTTTCTCCTGGGTCTTGTGCAACCAGCTGTCTTTTTTTATTTTAACCTTCTTCTGTCCATGATGTATGCTATATAAAATACAGTCTATATATCAGTGTCGTCTTGGTGATATTTTGTGAAACACAGGGTCCACCTTGTGAAGGTACTCACCAAGACTTGAGGATGAATTAAATTTCAGCACATACTAATCTCCTATGCTTGCTGACTTATCATCTCTTCATTTGGACCCCCAGTTGGGAGAGTTTCTGTATGATACCTGAATGGGGGATTATGTCAAAAGCCTTGGCTAAATCAAGATAGGTGGTATGTACTGCTTTGCCCTTATCCAGGGCTTTCATGACATTCTCAAAGAAGTCCACCAGGTGTAATAAGCAAGATCTACCCTTGATGAAGCCAAACTGGGTTGGGTCAAGGGTTTGAAGGTCGTCTATGTCCTTATAGATGAGATGCATGATGATTCTTTCCATGGCCTAGCAGTTAAGGCTGGTTAGGCTTATGGGCCGATAGTTCCCAGGGTTGATTGATGGACCCCCTTCATGCAAGGAAGTTTTTGTTGCTGTTCTCTGCTCTTCCAGGACAAAGCCAGTTATCAGACTATGGTTAAAGAGAGTGCCAAGTGGTTCTGCTAGACCTTGTTTTAGATTGTTTAGTAAGTGGCCTGGGATGTTATCTTACCCCATACAGGCTGTGTTTCTGGCCTCAGAGAGTACTTGTATGGATGGCTCAGTGGTTGCGTTGTTGACTCACAACAAGAGGTTATGTGGTTCGATTCCCAGATGGGGTGCCTTTTGTTTGAAGTCTGCATGTCCTACCTGCATTTGTGCGGGTTTCATCCAGGTGCTCCAGTTTCCTCCCAAGTTACAAACATGTGTTTGGAGCATTTCTCCCCAGGCCTCCACTGAAAATTGTCTCATTTCAATTTGGACTTTCCCGGTAAACAAATGTTAAATAAAATAAATAAAAAATAAACCTGTTCTTTGCAGATACTCGGTAGAGGACTGGTGTCAGGAATGATTTGAGGTATGTCAGGTAGGGACGGGGGTATGGTTATTGCCAAATCTGTCAGCTAGCAGGTTCTCAATTTTCTCAGGGTCAGTGTGAGTGGTACTGTTCACTATAAGTTTGCCACACATCTGGGCATTCCCTCTTAGGTTTTTGACAAAGCTAAAGAATGTCTTATGATTGTCTTTAGCTAGGGATGCTAATTTAGACTCATAGCTAGCCTTAACATGATATCTTATTTGCTTGTTCAAGCTGTGGAGGGTTTTCTTCCTCTGTTGAATTAGTTCCCTCCTGTTCTTAGATATCAGTTTCTTTCTTTTGTTGTATAACCTATTTATACCTACAGTCTACCTGGGTTGTTTTTTTCAAGAAAACCTGGTTTTGTTCCTGTTAGGTACAGCCGAGTCAAAGCATTTGTTTAAGTGGCTATATAGGACAAATGTGTATTCCTCTGCATAGAAGACTCTGTTGTCTATGTTGGAAAGGGCTTTGAAACTTTTTATGCCATCGCTTTCTAGGCAATAGTTTGCTTTGGAGACATTTTTCAGTTTTTTTAATCCTGTGGGGAAGTCAGGTTTGATCGTTACTTCAAACGAGACAGATTTATGGTCTGACCTTACCAGGGAGGGCAACACACAGGGGGTAGTACAGTGCCTCATTATGTTCATGTTGGTGAGCATTAGGTCCAGAACATTTGAGCCCCTTGTGGTGGTGCGGACAAACTTTTCCAGGGCATTTGAATTAACAAAGTCCAGGAACCTCACAGCGGGGGAGGGGGCTGGCATAATGGTTAAGGTGTTCACCTTACAGACACAAGGTGCAGGGTTCAATTCTCACATGGGGTAATTGGCTAGGCTTAAAATGACCCAGAGGGGCAGTTAGCCTAGTACTAACCTATGAACCTATGATTGCGTTTGTGCTCGCATAAGTTGAGATAACAATAATGTAAGTGACCATTTCTTGTCATGTAAGCAAGCATCAGTGAACTTGCCTAAAATTAGAAGAGACTCCACAGAGGGATACTATGCAACAGTTTGTGTATCTTGTGGTACAGAGCTGTCAAACAGAGAAAAACAAATGCATCCTAGGTTCATAGGTACTTACTAGGATATTGATCCAAGGGATCATTAGAAGCCTGAGGCATATATTCCCATGAAGTTTTTAGCCCTTATATTTAAGTATGAATAACTCAGAGATGAGTAGGACATTTACATGTTGCCCCTGCTGATAAGGCAGCATTTCACTTCTGTCAGTGTTTGGACAGATACACACCAAAGTAGGCATTATACTTAATGACTAGCCTAATGAGTGCAGAATACAATGTAATGATCACATCCCTGGAACTAGATGCAACATCCTTAGTAATAAACACTTTCTTACATCAGCAGATAGACAGTGATCAAAGGCAGTTTGTTGTCTACATAGGTTTCCATGTCCAGTAAAAAAGCAGTCAGTTTTCAGGTGAGCGTTGTCAATGTGGTAGTTACAAGGGATTTTTTGCTTGCCAAAGAACAATGTTATACATTTACTGACGTTCAGTTTTAGTCCATGGTTTTGACACAAGCTTTTGGTTTGTGAAAAGTCCTTTTGGAGGATCTTTGTGCCTCCTAGAGAGTTTTTGATGATACCAAGTTTACAGCCATCTGCAAACTTGGTCAGCCCTAACCCCTTAACAATACATCCGGGCCTCCAAATATTAAAAATCAAAGCATTGGCCTTGAAAAATAATAGCAGAGAGTCAGGAAGAGGATCACTTTCTTAATTTTTACAATAGTAAGCTTTTATATACTAGCCCCTGCCTTTGCATAGGCTTAGTTAATGTATTTAATACAAATGTATAACTCATAAACAGGTCTAATTTTATGACTAACATTGTACATCTAGTTTAAGCAAAGCTAAATCTGAGAGCCAAAATCATACTGCTATGCTTATATCATAGCAATTGACAATTATGCCCTTGCACATTGGCCTCAGAGAAGTAAATGTCAAAGAGAAATGGCCAAAGGCCATGTCAATGGCCTTTGGCTGACTAAATTTGCAGATGACTGCAAATTAAGAGGTGTCATTGAATCCCCCACAGACATAAATATTCTCCAAGAAGGGCTAACACAGACAAATAACTGGTGTCAGAGCCATGGACTAAATCTAAATGCCAAGAAATGCATAATAGCATCCTTTGGGAAGCCATCCACACCTGGTAACTATCATATTGACAACACACCGGTAAGAGTTGACCCAGTAGTCAGGGACTCTGGAACACACATAGACAATAATCTGGCCTTTGACCATCACATGTCTACATTAGAGAGGAAATCATTCTGTACTGAGCAACTTATAAACAAAGATATGGTATCTAGGTCCAATGAAGTCATTGTACCACTGTATTTGGCATTCGTCAGACCTATCATTGAGTACAATGCCCCCTTTTGGTATATACTTAACCAGGCATATTCAGCAATTGGAATGTCTACTAAGGTTCCTCACTAAAAGAATATAGGGCGTAAGTCACATGCTCAGTGCAGACCAACTCAAGTTCCTATCCCTGTATTCTGTCTAATACAGGCTGCTGAGGGGTGATCTATGCATGGAGTACAAGACATTGTCAGACCCCACTCTGATGGATCTCCTGCATATCTGCAAAACAAACAACACTAGAATTACCTATTCTAAAAACTTAAACCTTGCTTATGATATAAATAGGATCTGCTGAGGAGACAGTTATATATCCCAGACACTACACCTTTTCTGGAACAGGCTTCCCATCTATATGAAACAGAGTTCCTTCCTAACCAAATTCAATTATAACTTGGACAGTTGGGTGGGGAAAAGGAAAGTCATCCCTGGTTTGGCAACTTTGTCTCTAATGGACACAGGATGATATATATTGATCTTTCATCTGGCTTTTGCTGCTCCAGCAGGGTTTAGGGTCTGTTTTCTGGTGGTGTGCCAACTTCAGCAAAAACATTTGTGCTCCATTTCTCCTTGGTGTTTATAGCTCAAAACTGCAAGGTGGTAACTACTGTTTCAGCCAGCCATGTGGATACCTTCCATCCAGACTATACCTGGAAACCATCTCTATGCAGCCCAACAGTGCCTCAAGCTTATACTTCCACAGCCTTATGCTGTAACTGCTGTTTCAACCAGCCATGCAGAACATACCTTCCATCCAGATGATATCTGGAAACCACCTCTACCCAGCCCAACAGTGCCTCAAGCTTATACTTCAACAGCCTTGTGTATGTTACACTTTTGAATGAACCTTTGTATCTCCACTCCTGTTTTGTACCTCACCTGTAGTTTTTAAGCACAACACCAAACCCAACCCCTCCCCTTTTTACAGCTATATCACACTGAGTCAGTTGTGCCATCCCTTTGTCCATATTTCCATCCACTGTCCGATTCTCCTCCTCCACCCTACTCCTTAACTTTTCTTTTTTTCTTTTTCTAATTTTCTACCTATTCTTCCCTCTCTACTTGTAGTTGCTCTGCTGCTCCCTCCCCAGCTCTTTCAACTCTTTTGCCCTTATGATAAGATTTCTTTACTGCTTGCAATCCTCTACTTTTACTCCCTGTCTGCTTCTCTGAACACACTCCTCCAAGCATATTTGGCTGTTATATTTATGCTACTTGCTGTAACCCAAGTTAGCAATTTCTGTACCTCCCCAGTAAACTAACCATACTGTTTTAACTGTTTTACACTCTCTGCAACCTTGCCCCCCCCACTCAACTACTATTTCCTTGTCCCTCTTTGTCTGACATCCTAAAGCAGCATTCCTTTCTTTACTAAGAAAATAAATACTCCCTCTTTTCTGATTATTTTTCTGTTATTTCCATTTTCTGGGACCTTTTCTGACACTTCTCTGCACTATCACAAAGTTTTTTCTCGCAAGATCTTCCTTTTAGCATGGATTATTTTTCTACTCCCCTCTCCTCCTCCCATCATGATTTGCATCTCTTAAATCTCTTCCCTGGCATATCATGCCATCTCTTTCCTCTGCCTCTTGCTGCCCCAATAGGGTTCCAGTCCATTTTTTGGCGGTGTGCCAACTTTAGCAAAAAAAATGTGCTCCATTTTTCCTTGGTGTTTATAGCTCAAAACTGCAATGTAATGTTGATGTATGCTCATGCCTAAAAGGCTTAGCTAGTGGAAAATCTTCTGTTACTCTTGCAGCATTTCAGTTTCTGTGTGTATGTTTGCAATGCATTATTCGTTAAACACAACTGTGAAATCTGCTCTTTGAATGCACCTCAACCTATTTTATGTTAATATTTGTAGTTATGCTTATGGTTGATCCTCAGCCTATTGTTTTACACTGAAATGTTGCAGACCTCTCTTATTTTGGAGTGTAGCATGTCTGTTGTTTTCCTGACACAGTTTTTGAGCTTGTGTTGTTTTCACCATGCTTGTACAATCTTTGTCCTATTATGTAAGGCTAGCATGTTTATCCATATATGTTGGTTGAGCCCATGCTAATTACTCTGGCTTGCCCACTTTTGTGTATCCTGTATAATTGTCTAATTGACAACTGTACATTGTTATCCCTAAGAAATATTGCCTGTCACTTTTACTTCTTTTAAAGGACACTATATTAATGCTGCTCTGGCATAACAGTGAGCGCCTATAAATTTTGTTAGAAGAAGTGGATGCTGCTTAACTGTATTTGTGCCTGTACTTCTTCTGATAAGTCTTTATTGCTATTTTCTTGTCTCATTGTACTACCAAGTTGCACACATCTTATTGTTCTTAATAGCTGTTTGTAGTTTCTCTCAGCAAGGGTTAATAGTGCTGTATTCTTTCTATGTTATTAGCTGATGTGGTTATTTACAATTGCCAGTTATTTCTGATTGTTTTATTCAGTGAAATAGCTGTATGTTTCACCTCCATCTGATGGTCTATATTGATACTTTGCTCCCTAATTGTTGTCTATATTCCTTTATATTTTTCTACTTCCCATGACTATTTTTCATATGTTGTTTCAATTTTTGTTTTTCCTAACTTCTATGTATTTTATCCTGTCTCCTTCCCCCAGGCTGCATTTCACTGCACTTATTACTTCTTTTACACCCTCTATCTTTCTCTTGTATTTCTCCTATCCTTTATGTCTCATGTTCTGTCATCTATAATCCTCTTCTACTCTTATATATTTAATTATTACCTTAGTTTAATCTGCTCTTAATATTTCCTTTTTCTAGGTGGTAACTGCTGTTTTGACCAGACACGTGGAACATAACCTCTGTCCAGACTAAACCTGGAAACCACCTCTACCCAGCCCAACAGTGCTTCAAGCTTATGCTTCCACAATCTTGTGTATGTTACACTTTTGAATGAAACTTTGTATTTCCACTCCGGTTTTGTACCTCACCTGTAGTTTTTAAGCATACCACCAAGACACTGTCCGGTTCGATTCTCAGCTAGAGCGTCTTCTGCGTAGAGACATGCGTAAATGGGCATACCTTCGTTGAAGGTTGTGCATCAGGGATGGTAACTCGGCACGTAAAAATCAACTACCAATCATTAGCGGATCGGAGTTCCGCTGTGGCGACCCCTAACCGGGAAAAGCCGAAAGACACAACAACAACCAAACCCAACTCCCCCTTTTATAGCTATATCTTACTGAGTCAGTTGTGCCATCCCTCTGTCCATATTTCCATCCACTGTCCCTTCTCCTCCTCCACCCTACTCCTTAACTTTTCTTTTTTTTCTACTTACTTTTGTACCTACTCTTCCCTTTCTACTTGTAGTCGATCTGCTGCTTCCCCTCCACTCTTTCAACTTTTCTGCCCTTATTATAAGATTTATTTACTGCTTGCATTTCTTTACCTTTACTCCCTGTCTGCTCCTCTGAACTCACATCCCTCTTTAAGCATATTTGGCTGTTATATTTACCTTACTTTCTGTAACCCAAGTTGGCAATTTCTGTACCCTCCAGTAAACTAACTGTACTGTTTTAACTATTTTACACTCTCTGCAACCTTGACCCCTCCCCCACTTGATGACTACTATTGTCTGTCTCTCTCTGATACCCTAAAGCCGCATTCCTTTCTTTACTAACAAAACAAATGCTCACCTCTTCTCTGATTGTTTTTGTACTATTTCAAGTTTCTGGGACCTGGTGCAACCTGGTCCATTTGCCTTCACTACGCTCGGGTTCACTCCATTCCCCTACTCAGCCCCCATTCCCAACCACCCTCACTTTCATTTGACTTGTACTCTATTCCCATTAACCACTCCCCCTCCCCTCCCATCTTCCTCTAACATCCTCCAATCAACAATCACTTCCTCTACACCTCTAACCTCTATCCTATTAAAGACTGTATCTCACACCCCTCTCCACTAATCTTAATTATTTACCTTAGAATTTACTCAAACCCATAACCTCTGCCTCACTATGGTTGCCTTAAACCCATATTTCTCCAACAGCTTACTTCTTATTATCTTCTACACTTCCTTCCTCCGCATTACCTATGCTGCCACCTTTTATCAATAAATCCTCCCACCCAGAATTTGTACAACTACTTCTACATACCCCCTATCCATTTTCTCTGCCACTCATACCTGCCCAATAGCTCCATCTCTATTTCCTCATTCTAACACTACCTTGAACAACATTAAGATATTCTTCCTGCCTACATTCCCCCTCAAAATGAAATCAAAAAACTTTCACCAACATAATTACCTTACATATCTCAGACTTCTCATCTTAAATCTATTACTGTCAGGTGACATACATCCAAACCCAGGGCCTAATCATAGCTCTTCTCTCCCCTCACATCCCCAATTCTCTACCCCTTATTCTTATTTTTCTCAGACTCTCACATCTACACCCACCAAAAACCTATCTATTCTATCTAAGAAGATCCAAAGTATCATGAGTAAAATCTCCTCTTTCCATACGTGGATTTCCCTACACACCCCTGACAACCTCTGTCTCTGAAACTTTGCTTAAACCTCATATATCGAACACTGAAATAACTTCCACCAGGTTATGACACCCTCCGCCATGATCAGCTTAAGAAGATTAACTTCTTTACTCTAATAGGCTCACTCTTCATCCACTTTCAGTCTCTACCTCTGACTTTCATCCAGCCAAAATCCTCATTACTAATTGTCAAGTAAACAATCACAAAAATTAGCTATTGCCTCCATTTCCATTCCCTCAATCAACAACATCCCAACCCTAGAGCTCTTTCTCTCTAGGATATCGCAAACTGTCACTTAAGAAACTGTTATCTTGGGTGATGTTAACATTGACTGGAATGCCTTCAACACTGATTCCCCAACTCCTCTGTCAACCTCTTTGGATTCTCCCAACTAATCTCCACCACTGCTCACCTAAACAACTGTACCAGTTATGTCTCCACTCTAGACTGGTTCCTCACCTCTAATCCTAAACTCTATCACAACTCTTCCACACTACCTGATACCCTTAGCAATCATCACCCCATCTACACACTTAGACACTCTCCTCAACTATGCAAACTCCAAAAATACAAAGACTCCCACATCCTCTCAAGCTTTAATCCAGAAACTTTCGACCACTGTCTTTCTTCAGTTAATTGGTCCTTCCTCCATAATCTCCTGCTAAAGCAAACTTTCCTAGCTTTCAACAAAATCTTTCTATACACACTCAACTCCATGGCCCCATCAGGAAACTAAGAATCAAAACCCTTTATGCCCCCTGGTTAACACAAGCCACCTGAACCCTCAAGAACAAGAGAGATGGCATGTGGAAAAAGTGGAAAAAATCCAAATCCCTCACTGATTTTCAAACTTATAGAGAGCTTCGTAACTTAACCAAAAAAAAAAAAAAAAGGTAACCCTTGACAAACAAAACTTCTTCCAGAAACCAATCAACAACCCCCACTCCAACCCCCAAAAATTGTGGCACTCGGTTAATAAACTGCTACTTCCAGGGAGCCCATCATCCCCTAACCCCTGCCCTAATAGTAATGCCATGATACTGCTACCTTCCTTCATACCTTCTTATCCGCAACTTAAATAAGAATGACAATATCTCCCATCCCGCATCCTCTATCTCCCATCTTCTCTCTTAAACCCATCCCCACAGCCTATATTAAATCCCTTCTTAGCAAACTTAAAACTTGCTCTCCATCAGTTGTTAATCTACCTCCACAATTCTTAAAGGACCACTACATACTAGTGCACTTGTTTTCTCATTTCTGGAGTGTTTTTTCTCCCCATCTTTTGAATATAGCATTGTAGCATATGCTTTCTGCTAGGGTAGATCATGATTTTGACTGTTTTTTCATTACCCATTCTTCAGCTCCTGTACTGTGAGCCATCTTTAAGCCTGAAAAGGTCTCACAGAGCTGTAGAGACTACATGGGTGCTCAAATCATTTGCTAATAATGCCCTTTATTATTTTTCACCTGTTCCTCAGCTGCTGCCCAAGGACTGCCCATAAACTGCCTTCCCCAGTCTTTTCGTACAGGGAACGCCCCAACCATTAGCTATGCATGAGCTGTTTTCATACCTGCTTCTGTTTCCACTAAAAAAGCAATGATGACATACAGTGGAACTACTCTATTCACTGTAGTTGCTGGACAAATTTGTTTTTGAGAGGGATTGCTAATGTACACAGTTCATGAGTAAAGAGTTTTTTTTTTGTTTTGCTACAGGTACGTGCATCACATTTTCTTTGGATTAGTACATTTCCTGATAATGTGCAATAATATGCTGTGATTCTGTAATGCGATTGATTGCATGCAGCTATCGCATAATAACATGCCGAATCTGCAGCTGCATTGTGTTTCCTTACAGCCTACATCCCACTTATTCAGAACTTGTCTTCACCCGATAACACATTAAATGAAAATGTTGTGCCTCCAAGGTCATTTGCCAGCAAATCTTGCATTTTATGAGGATAGACCCAAGTTATGAGGCAGAAATCTAGTCATCCTGTGCAGGTCTGTACTGTGGAGAGGTATGCCAGCAGCGTTATTTTTTCTTACTGGTAATGGCCTTAGACCTTGCACTCCAAAAAACATAATGGTTGCCATTATTTTACGTTGGCTAAGCAACAATTTTGTTGTTTATCAAGCGTAAAATAAAATAAAAAAAAAAAAACAAGAAATTTAAGATTGAAAAAATAAAAGCGTGTGCTCGTGTGTAAGTGTGTGACTGTATGCCTGCATGAAAGTACAAGTGAGATTGAGCAAGCAGTTGTTTTACACTTGTTAAACAGCGGTTTTGCTGTTTGGGAGTGTAAAATTAAAATAAGAATTTAGAAAAGAGAGAAGTATGTATGTGTGTGTTTGTGAGTGCGTGTTTATGTGTGTGTATGTGTGTGTGTGTGTGTGTGTGTGTGTGTGTGTGTGTGTGTGTGTGTGTGTGTGTGTGTGTGTGTGTGTGTGTGTGTGTGTGTATGTATGCTTTGGAAGAGTGAGAGCGATCAGTATGTGGCAGAACCAGCAACAGTAGAAAGGGGTTTGCATTCTGTGTGACTTCTTAGTTGAAGATATTGTAAATAGCTTTAGGTAAGCGGTGCTATACCTCTTCACCTCGTAAAGCAAGAAATCCAGACAAACCCTTTAGTAATGTGCTGAAAATACAAGACAAAGTTTAAACACTATGATTATAAACTTAGTAAGCTCTTTTAATAACGGGACTTCACTATGCATGCATTTTCAGAAGGATATGAAGCTCAAATGTTTTCTGTGCTTAGTGACTTCAGTCCTCAGTCACTTTCCAGTAAACCGCAAAATAAATGAAGAACAGACCAATACATTAAAAGAAAAAAATCTGGACATCATACCTCTTAACTAGTTAGAGCAAGAAATGTGGATAATACATACCCTTCAACCTCTTAGTGCAATATATGTGGACAAAGCACAACAGAATGGGAGTGGAGGGTGCAAAGGCCCAAAATAATATTGTGCCAGTATACGATGCATTTTTTGATTTTTCTGAAGGATTTGAAGTTTGAAACTCAAATGTATGTCATTGTTTAGTGCTTACATCCTTGGATCATCCCAGTGATTTGCCATAAAACCACAGATTTTTGAGGAACAGACCAGAAATATGAGCCAAATATTTGAACGTTCTGGAAAAATCTGGACAGTTGAGAGGTAGTGGGACAAAGACCCCAAAATGGGGACAATTTCTAAGCATTCCTCTTACAGACTGATAAAAGATAGGATATGCATGAGAATGAGATTTACTCAGGGCCATGAAGTCTGAAATTCAAATGTATGCCATGATTTTCCGACTTCAGTATTTACTGGTTTATCACTAATTTGCCAAAAAAACACAATTTTATGAAAAGTTGGTCAAAAATATCAGGCTAAAATTTGGACATTCTGCGAAAATCTATATCATCATTATCAGTGATTGTAATATGCTGCTCAATAGTAGGCTCATACCAGCTTGTGACACATAGTCTGAAAGCTCCAATAATATCTCTCTTCATATAATCGAGGGAATCCTATCTGAGAGACATTTGGCAATCCAGCATGTAATATATGGCTGTATGTCTAATTTTATGACTTCATTTACAATGCCCAAACGGGTTATTGTATTAAATGCCTTGGCCAGGTCAAGGTAGGCAGTATGCACCATTTTTCCACATACTAACTCAGTTTACATAACTTCTCATGACAGCTCTGTCCCCCTTGAAATCACTGCATGCATGGGCATTTCATAACCCACCATAGATCTATAATGGGATACTGATACCCCAGTTATACACTTCCTTCACCCCCTAAGGAGCTGCATGCTTGCAATGCCATGCCACTCCTCTCCTGATCCACAAGTGGCTAATCAAACTCTGGTAGCATGAAACACAGTCCGGACTGAGTGCCTCTGAGGCAGTGGCTCCAACTGCCTGCAGACTCTGAAACAGTTTCTTTTCTTTTTTTTTACTTTTTTTTCCACTGGCAGAGGAGTCCAAGTTTTTAGGATGGGGTGGAAAGCTAAGCTGACTGCTTTCCTTTTTTAGATGGTATTTATGAGTGATAGCAATTCATTCCAAGTTTACGGTTACCACAAGTACTACTTTTTTGTCAACCAGGTATTCCTGTCTTTTGTTGGCCAAAATTAGCCTCTGATAGCTTTCTGCTGGGTATGCTTCCCCTTACAATATTGTTTTTTTTTTAAGTCTTTATTTCGAACTGTCGTTTGGGAAGTCTTGCTGAATAGCAGATATTTGCAGGTGATGTGCAAGTACCCTGGAATTATCCCTTTTATCTGTGCTCCTGGAATAATAATCTGTCCTTTATCGTGGCTTAACTGCAAAGTGGTTTGTCACCATTTCATGGTCGCTGTAATATAATTGATCAGTGTAGAGTGTACCTTATACATTTGTAAGCACGCTTATCCATGAATGTCGGATACTGTCAAATTTTTTTTGTAGTCTGTTTATGCCATACTTAGATTCTTCCCCTTTTTACAGTTCTCCACTACGACTTTATTTAGCATCAAATGATCGTTTGTTCCATATGACTTTCTTTTGTTACCTTTTTGTTCTATTGCCATAATTGAGTTTTCTTCTAAATGACTATAAACTAGGTTGGTCTCAATTCCATTGTATAGTTTAGATGTCATCTGAAGTCAAGTTATCAGGCTATAGTTTTTAGGATAGCTTGCAGATTCACTCTTAAGTAGTTTTGTTCTTCCTGTTAGCCAGGCTGGTGTGTGTTCGGGGTGTGCATATAGATCGTTCTTACTCAGGGCTAAATCTTCATGTAAGATGTTAATACTTTTAACTAGAAGTTAGGTACTGCATGTGGGCCTGGAGTTTTCCAGTTAGGAGATTTTCTTAACTTTGTTTCAATCTCTCTGGTTTTTACTTCATCCCACTGCATATCCTGTACATTTGAACAACTTATTCTTTGACTTCTTTTATTCTGTCTTGTAGCGCACTCTCTGTGTTCTGTCGGGTTTAGAAGTCACAATTTTATTATGCCCTCCACAAGCATAGCACCACTGATTGTAACCATACTGAAATGACTGTATCATTCCAAAGACATGCATCTGGAGCATTTCTCCCCAAGCCTCCGCTGAAAACAGGCTCTGTGGAACCTAGTCGGACTTTTCCGGTCAACAAATGTTAAATAAAATAAAAATAAAAATGCCTGAGGCAGACCATTCATACTTAAGTGACTGTGGCCAGGATGATTGTGGACCTTAAAATTGAAGAACTGAAGTGTTTTAATCCATTGATAGAGCTTTATATTGCTATCTTTTAGTCTATAAAACCCATTTTAAAGGAGTGTTGTCAGTTACCATGACAAGCTCTCTTTAAAACAAGTAATATTTCAGGGAGGTAACAGCCCATTTAATTGCAAGGCACTCTTTTTCAATCACTCAATATTTTCTCTCAGCATTGCTGGGCTTTCTGCTAAGGTAACTTATGGGATGTTCCTCCACTTCATCCATTTGAGCTAATACACTTTAGAGATGTCATTATGTGTCAGGAACCATTTGCTGAAGTCATAGACCATCAGTATACGTAAGTTACTATAGCTGTAAAATTAACATGGTGCAAGAAATTCAAAATGTTTTGGATGTTTGGGAGATGATTTTCTCAGTCTTCAGAGAATGTTATGATATCATGCATGTAGGCTGCAGCATATCTGGTATGGGAAATTAAAGTCTTGTCCATCAGCTACTGCAATGTCATAGATTCTTCATGGAGACTGAAAGGCAGAACACTGTAGCAGACAAATCCATTATGTGTAGAATTTACTATCTTTTCCTTTGCTTCTGAAGCTAATAGAATTTGCTGCTAACCTTTGATTAGCTGCAAAGTGGATAGAAACCTTGTCTGACCAAACATTTTAAATAGTTCATCCATTCTGAGCATATTAAACCAATTAAAGTTTGATACATTGTTCAGATTTTTAAATTCGCTGCACAATCTTATACAGCCATCAGATTACAGAACCAGCAGTGCTGAATTCACTTTGTATGGGTTTCTTCTGTGATCCCAGTGATCCCAGCTTTAATCATTTTCTGTACATCTTTCCTACCTGCTTGTTGTTGGGATTATGGTTTCCAATATATATATATATATATATATATATATATATATATATATATATATATATATATATCAAATTTACTTTTTCATCAGGCATAGTTTTTGTGTTGTGCTCGATTAAACTGGTCTCTAGGCAATTCTGAAAATATGTCCCTATTCACTTTATTCTGAGACACTGACAATATCTCCCTGTTTTGACTTCTGGACATGCTTACACTCTACAAACGTGAAGTTTCTTTCCAGCATTTATAACAGCTATGTCATTTAACTAACATGCTTACACTCTACAAACGTGAAGTTTCTTTCCAGCATTTAGAACAGCTATGTCATTTAACTAACATGCTTACACTCTACAAACGTGAAGTTTCTTTCCACCATTTATAACAGCTATGTCATTTAACTAACATGCTTACACTCTACAAACATGAAGTTTCTTTCCAGCATTTAGAACAGCTATGTCATTTAACTAACCTGATTTCCTTTTTCTCAGCTGTCTCACCTAATTCACTTCATTTACTTTCTCTACAATTCCAGACTTTACTTCTTGCTCAACGAGGACCTTATTTTCGAGGGGGAGGGCACAAGCATGTACTTTTTCTCTAGGTTTGAATCATCTAAGAAAGGTATTTATGTTATATGCTCAGTGATTTGCCTCTTGTGCCCACTTCGTATGTCCTCTTACTATAGGCGATATAGTTCTCAACCTGTTGGTGTTTCAGGGGTTGATTTGGCATCTTATTCCAGACTGATGCAACTAATGAACTCATCGCCACTGAATTAGAGTCAGAGCAATGCACCACTAAGCCAAACCAGCTCTAAATAAGCACCTCTGGCAAGTTTCGAACCCAACGAATGTTATAACATCATGCATGTAGGCTGCAGCATAACTGGTATGAGGTATTAGAGTCTTGTCCATCAGCTACTACAGTGTCATAGATTCTTCATAGAGACCAAAAGGCAGGGCACCATAGCAGAATAATCCATCATGTGTAGAATACACTGTCTTTTCCTTTGTTTCTGAGGCTAACAGAATTTGCTGCTAACTTTTAGTTACCTGCAAAATGGATAGAAACATAGTCTGAATTATGGCTCTAGAAATTAAAATAAGTCAGGTTGAGATGGAAATGAACAACTTGGAGATAGTTTTGTTCACAATGAGACTACATGCAGCAATTTAATTTTGCTGGACAAGATAATGTTTTCAACTAGAAAAAAAGGCGTGAGAGGTAAAATTACTGACTTTATAATTGCTATGATGTAGTTAACAGTCTTCCTTCTAAGGAATGAACTGCTTTGGACAATCTGAGTGATGAACAAAGTGATAATGTTCTAAATATCTCTGGCATTAATTTAACTGATGTGCAGTTGGCTGTGCCTAATTTAGGAACTGAATTTATTCTTACATTTTTTTGGCACTTTTACAGATTAGATATTGACTGCCTCAGACTTGCTAGAATGTTATGTTTAACAGAGTATATTGAGGAAAAAAGCATGTATTAGGCTAGTCCTTGTACAGTTTCTAGTATGGTTGAATTTAACAATTGTATTGAATATTTGTATTTTTAGATAATGATTCTGTTTTATAGATTGAGGATGATACTGATAGTTTTTTTACTTGCCTTAACAATTGAGAGTGCTTATATTCCTAGTTTTTCAAATGATGGTGTTAAACCTTTGCATTTAGTGCAGAGCAAGTTACACGATTTGGTTGGCTAATAGAAGTTTAAGGATATTGTTACCTCTCATTCATACCAAAGTTGTGGTCCTACTGAAAGGTTCCATAGTTGGCTGTCTTTTCTTCTCAATGTTATGACTTAACTTGGCCCTCTGGTTGTCAGATGGATGACTCCTTGGCAGTTTGCCTTTGTGGGCAGGGAAAAATGTGTATTTTAAAGTAACATGCTATAAGGAATCGTGTACAACACCTTCAAGAAGTGACGGTACCATTGGTGATTATGTTGATTGGTTAATGTTGGTGCTTGTTTTTCATCTGGGAAGTCTGTTGTGTAGTTTCCATGTTCTTGCAGTTTCCCCTTGAGTCTCTGGATTTTCTTTCGCATTTTAAAGATGTGTTTATTTTGGTTTCTAATTTTTCTAACTGGGGTGCATTCTTGCCTTGTACTTTTGGAGCTTTGAGTTAGATGACTGCAAGGTTATAAAAGTAATTGAAGTTTAAGTGGTATTGAACTGGTCAGCAGTTAAAGTAGTAGGTTGCCTTTCTGTTGTTGTTGGCTGTTGTTGTTAGGGACTTCAACTTTATTTTCTTACTGTTAAGACTTGAGTAAGCTTAGAAACCACAGGTAGAGTGGAAGGATTGAGTTGAATAAGGAGTTGCCTAAGTAATGCAAATTGTTATACTGAAGGATTGGTTTGAAATGCAAAAATTAGCTAGTGGCATTTATTTCCATAGTTTATCGTACAAGTGCTGGAAGGGAAGCTTCTGGATAACATTAAGCTGTACAGAGAATAAGTTATTTGTGTCCAGAGGAGTGGAATAACTTGAGGGATTTGGCTGAACTGTTTCAAGTTGGTAGTCAAGGTCTATTTAGTTATTTATGTTTCTTTAAATAAATGGACCATAACAGTTACAGTTTAGTGCATAAGGGTGGCATAATTTTTAAGGTGTTTGCCTCACAGGCACAAAGTACATGTTTTGATTCTCACATGAGGTAATTGGCTAGGCTCACAAGGCAGTTAGCTAATCTAATTGATGGACCTATAGACTTACAGTTGTTAGAATTACAAGATGTGTTAGTATGGATTTTTGGAAGGATATAAAGTCTGAAGCTCAAATTCATGTCTGTATGTAGTGAGTTCAAGCGTCACTCATCTTCCAGAAAACCACACATTTTATGATGAAATGACCAATAAATAGTATGCAGTAATCTGGATGTTCTGCAAAAACTGGACAGTGGAGAGGTTTGAAGGGGATGCAAAGGCTCAAAAAATGGCAACAAATGTTACATGTTATTCTTCTAGCAAAGTTGCTTGATTAACAGGATCTGTGTTGGCATGCATTTTCTGAATGACAAATGTGGGTTTTTTGGGGGTGGGGGAGTAAGATTGATCTATCACTGGCAGCAATCAAAAGTTACCTCTTGACCTCCCAGCTCAAGAAATCTGTATAAAGCCTAAAAAGAAAGAACAAAGGTTCTAAAGTAGAATAATGTTTTAAATATTGCTCTTATAAGATTACAAAGTTTCTTGAATGACAGGATTTGTTTCTGAAATAAATAGTCAAACTCAATTGTATGTCATTATGTATTGACTTCACTCTACAATGACTGGAACAAACAACCCATTTTAGGAGTAAGCCCCCCCCCACCAGTTGAACTAAATATCCAGATGTTTTTTAATTTGCAATATTCTGGATGTAAAATACTTCCTCCAACACCATTTACATATATTACCTCATAGGTTCTTAGGTGGTTACATGCTAGCAGCCCTAGAGCCTTTACGAGTCAAGCTATGTTAATCCCAAGTATCCCCATTTGTTCTTTTTTGGATAGCTCACCAAAAAATTTAAGAACAGAGCAGGTCTGTGATCAGCACTGGCTACCCCTATCATGAGGGACATGAGTGCCACTCCAGGGACAAATTTGCAATCTCCCATTCGATTATCTAGGTTGCGTTTGAATAGGGGCAGTGAGGAGCTCTCATTTACATAAATAAGGACTCTATGCCAGAGAAGCAGCAGTTGCTGGGAGACATATCTGTCTCTCCAGCATGATCTGTTAATGTCACAACTAGGTCGAGATCCCTAGAGCAAATGACTCTTGAGCAATTTGACTTGCAGATGTGCAGCATTTCCATTAGGGCAGGATTGGAAATTGCCCCATAGGCCAGATACAAGTCACCTCTCAGCAGCCTATAAGATGCAAAGTAAAGTGACAGGGCTTTCAGCCTGTCCACATAGGTCATGGATTGGACTCCCTGTGTTTCCTTAATGAGAAACCTCTGAGGACTCTCCAGTTGCTGCAGGTTGCTGGTGAGGTACATGCAAAAGGGTACATTATACTCTATTAGTGGTCTGATGAGGGGTGAGTACAGTGGAGTTATAACATCTTTGCCCTGGATGCTATGCCCTTGCTTATGAGGTGCACTACATAGAAGGCTTTCCTTACTATTGTGGAAACTTGGTGGTCAAAATTCAGATTGCTGTCAATCATTGTTCCCAAGTCTTGCACCACTGGGTTGGAACTCAGGTGGGTGCTGGCAATATTGGAATTTGTAGGGAATTCTATGTTGCTGAAGGGAATAATAATGCATTTTTTTAACTGTAAAGCATGCATACTTCTCAAATGTTCAGATTTTTGCAGAATGTCCAGATTTTTGATTCATATTTTTTCAGTCTGTGCTCCTAATAAAATTTGTGCTTTGCTGGCAAATCATTGAGGACTGAAATCCCTAAATAATGACCTGCATTTGAGTTTCAGACATTATTTCCTTCTGAAAATGTATGCTAGCACAAATCATGTTATTTTACCAACTTTTTAAGTTTATAAGATCAATATTTAAAATCTGTCCCTATGTTTGGCCCTTTGACCCACCACTTTTGGCTTAAGCTAGATTTTTTGCTCTATGAGGTTGAGAGATATTCATAGCTATTCAGGGAAAATAATTATTCACTTTGTTGCAATATATTTATTTTTAGTTAAAAAAAGCTGGCAATGAAAAATTCAGCAAATATTATGCAAAAAATGCATTTATTTATTTATTTCATTTGTTTTTGTTTATCAGGAACGTCTGACTGGGTAATACCCAGTTTTAATGGAGTCCAGAGGAGAAAAGCTCCATTTGCTTGCATTGCATTCCAGTTAAACACAGAGTAGTTACATTTCTATTTACAATTTTACATTAAGATTTTACAGAGGTGGAAATTACTAAAGAAAAGGCCCATATTCAACTTAGGTGGATTGTACAGGTAGCAGTTATGCATAAAAATAGTTTTGTCAATTCAATGAGAGGTTATAGTATGTATTTGTAAAGTATTGTATGGTGAACGAAGACTCTTAACCTTGTGATCAGAATGTGCAGGAGCAGGAGTGGTTAAGATGTATCACAGTGGTTTCAAACTATTGAGTTTGTTGTAGAGTTTTATTTTGTGTGGGGATATTATTTCAGAGTTTGGTAACATACTGAGGGTAGAGTGAGTCTCCTGTAACATTATTTGACTTATTTGTAAATAATAAGAATGTCACTAGAACGGAGGTCCATTGCTGGACAGTAGGGTAGTAATAAGTTTTGTGGCACAAGGCATTTTTCTGGATGACGAATGAGTTTGTGTGCTGTACTTAGTTGTGAGTATATTAGGTAGTTCTACAATTCAAGCCAGGGTAGTTGCTTTAAGTTATAACAATGGTGGGTCATATGAGGACGATTCATGGTAAATTTAGCTATTTTATTGTAGCAGGAGGCATTTCTGTGCAAATTCATCCTATCAGGAAACCAGCTCTTTTTGTTTTATTTGAGAAGCAGCAACACAAGCGCATAGGAGGTGTGGTGGTTTTGAACACAAAGAAACAATATTTTGGAGTGTTTAGTGCTGATCAGGCAAAACACTCTTTTCCTGAACAGATTCAAGAAATTAATTCCAGAAAGGAATATGATGGAACAGATACAGTTTTCCCCTCAGAATTCTGATTCAGACTCAGTGGAGAGCATGCTACCTGTAGCTCCCCATCAATGATTCTCTTTCTCTGAGACTTCCAGAATGTGTGAATGTAAAATAAGAAGAATAGAAATGTAAGACTGCAAAAAATAGACGCTCGCATGTGTGATGGTTGGTGGGTGTGATTGCATGCCTGCATGAGCGTACCAGTGAGATCGATGAAGCAGTTTTTTACACTCCTTAGGCAGCCATTTAGGGAGTGTAAACGTGCACGTGTATGTGTTTGGGGTGAAGGGGGGTTGACTATATGCCTGCATGAAAGTTTGAGTGAGATGATCAAGCATTTATGTTACACTCCTTAAACAGCGGTTTTGCTGCTTAGGGAATATAAATGTAAAATACGAATTTAGCAAAGAGCATTGAGTATGTATGTGAGTGCTTGTGCATGTGTCTTTGTGGTTGTCTGCATGTATGAGTGTATGCATGCTTATGTGAATGACAGCTAAACATCTCTCAACAGTACAGATTTTTGCAGAATGTCGATTTTTGCCTCATGTATGTGGTCCGGTTTTCATAATATTTTGCTTTTCTAACAAATTAGTGGTTGTCTGCATGTGTGATTTGGCCTTATCAGATAATTCGTACCCACAAATAGGATATGTGTGCCTCAGTCCAAGTCTGTGCATCATTTGCCAGCAAACAGCACATTTTATGAGGCAAGACTGAAGGTATGAGGCAGAAATCTGGTCATCCTGCAAAAAACTAATCTGGAGAGCTATGCCAGCATTTTTTTTTTATTATTATATATAGGCAATGCCCTGCATCACTCACTCTTAGAAAACTAATGGATACCATTATTTTACACTAGCTAAGCAAAATTTTTGATATTTAGCAAGTATAAAATAAGAAAACAAGAAATGTAAGACAACAAGAAACAGAAGCACGTTTGTGTGTGTGTGTGTGTGTGTGTGTGTGTGTGTGTGTGTGTGTGTGTGTGTGTGTGTGCACGTGTGTGTGCGCGCGTGTGTGTGTGTGTGTATGCTTGGGAAGAGTGAGGGTGATCAATCTGTGGCAGAAGCAGCAGGAGGTCAAAGACATCATTCCGTGGTATTCTGGGATTGGTAAAAATCTTTCAATAAATGGTGCTGTACCTCTTCATCTCTTGACCTGTTGAGTCAAGAAATCCAGACAAAGCCTATAATACTGGAGCAAGAGACTAAGATGCAAAGAAGGACTGAAGTGTCAGTAAAGAGGGACTGTAAGTAAAGAATTTTTTTACATTCTCAAGGGGTAATGGCTATAGAACTGAGCAACATTGGTCAAGTGGGATAGCTGCAATGTTTGGTGATCGGTCTACTTTCGTTTAATTTAAAACACCCTGACACTATGAGATGCGATTTGCAAAGATGTCAAGTGTCTGAAATATGGGGGAAACTGAAAATGGAGCAAAACAGTTCTTAGCACTGCTTGTTGAGGCAGTGATGCTCATTTCAGAAGCTGTTTTACAAGAGTTTCTTAGTGTTTTATTGAGGAGTGAGTGTACTTTTACTATTTCGGTGTGTAGAACTTAAAAGTGGTTTCTTATAAATGCCGGATTAGGCTGCTGGAGCATGACATTCTTAACTTAGAACGTAAATACAAAGCTGTCCAACTTTTGACATTCTCCCAAAGCAAGATGGAGGTTCATCCCACAGTTATTTCACGAGCATTGAATCATTCCAGCTGCATTATTTTATTTATTTATTTATTGACATTTTTTAACCGTGTTAGTCCAGCTGGGCTTGTGGCCCATTTTCAGTGGAGACCCGAGGAGAAAAGCTCCAAGACATAGAACAAAATTACAGAAGAAGTCACAACTTTACAATCAAAAAAATGTAACAGCAGTCTGTTTTACAAAAGAGTTGAACAATAGAATAGCAATGCATGCAGACAATATATATATATTTTTTTACATGAGTTACACATTATACTTGAGTAGTACAGCTGGCAAAAGCATGCTTATAAGCTCAACAATTTTTGATGGCTGTAAATAGCTCATGTGGCTCAGACTAGTAGTAGGCTTGCACTAAGGTTCTCATTTCGATATTACACATTTTAATTAATGATTGGCATGATGAGGGCAGAATAATGAGGAACAATGACTTCCTTGGACCTAGATGCCATACCTTTGCTTATAAGTTGTACAACATAGAATTATTTCCTTACTACCATAGGCACATACATAGTGGTCAAAGGTGAGGTTACTGCCTACATGTAAACTCAAATCCCTGACAACTGGGTCTACTGTTAGTGATGTAGTATGAATGTGGTAGTTTCCAGGGGTAACCAACTTCCTGATGGATACTGTTATACATTTTTTGGTACTGAATTTTAAAGAGCAGCTCTGGCATCAGTTATTTGTCTATGTCAGGCCTTCCTGGAAGGTGTTTGTGTCTTGAGGGATTCCATGACTGCACTTGGTTTACAATTATCTGCAAACTTGGTTACCCAGATGCCCTTGATGTTGTCCTTGACTTCAGAAAAGTAGATGCCAAAAAGGAGCAGACCCAGTACAGAGCCCTGAGGGGCTCAGTGAATGACTGATCTCTTTCTGGAGTAGAACCCGTATCCCAACTTCCTGGGTCCTTCCTGAGAGGCCAGCTGCCTACCAAGTTGATGACAGAGGGGGTTTTATCTAATTTCATGAATTCTACGATGCCTGAGTAGTCTATTTCATTGAATGCCTTTGCCTGGTCAAGGTTGGCATTATGCACCATTTTGCCCTACTTATTGCTTTGGTAACTTTCCCAAAGAAGTTCACCAGGTTAAGTGGGATAACTTGCCTTTGATGAAAGCAAACTAGATTAAATACAGTATCTGAAGGTTTCCTATGTTACTGTTTATCAATTCGATGATAAGTCTTTACATGGCTTTGCATATGAGATTAGTTAGGCTGATGGATATAGATTCATAGATTAGTACTAGGCTAACTGCCCTTGTGAGCCATTTAAAGCCTAGCCAATTATCCCTTGTGAGACTCAAACCCAGCACCTTGTGTTTGTAAGGCAAACACCTTAACATTAGGCCACCCACCCTGCATGTTTGTGGTCACTGCATTATTCCTGTTTTATAGTGGAGGAGTTAAAGTCACCCATGAATATGGTTGAATGGGGAGTCTCTCCAGTAGAAATAAATACATATCATGGGTTTCCTGGGTCATAAGGAGGTGTCTATAGCCTGTTAATGTATGTCATGAGACTTTGCCTATGGTAAGTTGGACATGGAGAATCTCAAGTATGCCATACTCTTGCCTAGCCTTGAGGTGTGTTCCTTTTTGATGTAAATTGAGACACCTCCATCTTTTGAACCTTCCAGTGAGGTAGCTGGTCTAAATGTGTGGAAGGCATTATAGCTCTGCATTGCCAGGGTGAGGTTGCAGCTTTAAACCATGTCTCAGTAACTGCACAAATGTCTACATTTTAGGTTCATAGGTTCATAGGTTGATACTAGGCTATCTGCCCTAGGGCATTTATAAGCCTAGCCAGAGTGTGTTTGGCTTTTGCCTCCCTTTTAGATTAGTTGACTGTGCCTCTGTATAGTAGGTCACAGAAGGGAGCCCTTTTAAGGTTAGTTTACTGTACCTCTGTCAAGCAGGGACACAGAAGAGATCCCAGGGGTACACCTACGATCTCCCATCCACTCGTCAAAATTTCTCTTGAAGATGGTCAGTGAGGGGCTCTGCCTAACATGGATTGGGATTTTGTTCAAGAGTGAAGGGAGCCTCTGGAATATGAATCTGTCCCTCCAGCATGTCCTATTTATTTCTGTGCTGAGGTTCAAGTCCCTGGAGCATGTAGCTCTAAGGGATATGGATTTCCTGAGGTGAAGCATGTCCATTAATTCTGGGTTGGACATCGCTTTATACGTCAGACACAGATTGCCTCTGAGTAGGCGGTACGCAACTGAGTAGAGCTGGAGTTTCTTTAGCCGAACTGCATAGGGCATCTGTTTGAGTCCCTTGATCCTCTTGGTGACGTACTTTTGGGGTCTTTCCAGTTGCTGCAGGTGTCAGGTAAGGTACATCCCAAATGGGGCATTGTATTCAATTATGGGCCTGATAAGTTATGAGTAGAGGGGCACAATGACCTCTCTTGATCTAGATGTGAACCCTTTCATGATAAGGTGGGCTATATAGAAGGTCTTTCTAACCACTTTGGCAACGTGATTGTCAAAGGAGAGATTGCTACCCACTTGGGTCCCCAAGTCCCTAATTACTTCTTCCGTACTTAATGGATTACCACCTATGTGGTAATTTGTGGGCACTTTGTTTTTCCCAAAGGGGATGACTATGCACTTTTTGGCATTTAGCTTTAGGTCATGACTCTGGCACCAGTTATCCGTCTCTGTGAGACCCTTTTGGAGGATGCTTGTGTCAGCCGGAGAGTTGATTATGGCACCCAGTTTGCAGTCATCTGCAAACTTGGTCAGCCATAGTCCACCCGTGTTAGCCTGTACCTCGGAGAAATCTATACTGAACAAGAGAGGTCCCAAGACTGAGCCTTGTGGGATGCCACTTGTAACTGGTTTAGAGTCTGACATGGCACCTGCTATTCTGACCATGTGGGTTCTATCCCTGAGCCAGTTTGCAACCCATCTTGTGACATAGGGGTTGATATTTAAGCTGGTGAGCTATTTATGATGCCCGAGTGGGGTAATATGTCAAAGGCTTTTGCGAGGTCTAGGTAGGCTGTGTGGACTGCCTTCCCTTCATCTATGGCTTTGGTAACTGTTTCAAAGAAGTCGACCAGATTCAAGAGGCAAGATCTGCCCTTTACAAAGCTGAATTGGGTAGGATCCAGTGTCTGGAGGTTCCCAATGTCTTTGTTTATGATTTCCATGATGATATGCTCCATAGCTTTGCAGACCAGGCTAGTCAGGCTTATAGGGTGATAGTTTCTGGGGTCCGTTGTGGCACTACCTTTGTGGAGCGGGACCACTGTTGCTGTATGCCATTCCTTGGGTGCATATCCTGTAGTAAGGCTGAGATTGAACAGTGACTTTATATGAGGGTTTAGTTCTTCTTGGAGCTCATGTAAGATGCAGCCCGGGACACCATCTGGTCCCATTGATGCTGTGTTTTTTGCTTTGGAGAGGGCAGCTCTCACCTGTGCATCTGTGATCTCAGGAAGGCTACACTCTGTTGGGATAGACATTTGCTCTTTTGGGGGGAAGGGGGGAGAAGTTTGCACTGAACCTTTCTGCCAGGATGTTGGCAATGTCTGTGGGTTCACTGTATTTTTTGTCATTTTGCAGTAACTTAGAGCATATCTGGGAGTTGCCTCCCAGGTTCCTGACATAACTAAAGAAGGCCTTGTGATTATCTTTAGTGTCTTGTGCAATTTTTCTTTCGAAGCTGGCCTTAGATGATTTTATGAGGGATTGTAGTTTCTTGCTAGTACTGATCAGAGACGCCTTCCCTTTTTGGGATTTTGCTCTATCATGCAGTAGCTTTCTCCTTCTGTTGTATAGCTTATTTATGGCCGGGGTCCACCAGACAGGTCTCCTGCCTTTGGAGGAGTGAGTCTTGGTTTTATTTGGGATAGCATGCTTCATGCATTCCTGTAGGTGTCCATAGAATGCTTTTGTAAAGGATTCTGCATTTTGGGCCGTATTTTCCACTGGCCTGGGGGCTTTGAAGGATTCCACCTCAGTTTTGAGAAGTGTGAAGTTTGCTTTTGAGAAGTTCTTCACCGTGGTTTCCTTGGCTGGGGGTGGGGACAGAATATGGATGTCCAGTGAGATTAGCTTATGGTCTAATCTTACCAATGAGGGGTATACCTCTGGTGTGGAACATAGAGACCCCATGTTGGTGATGACCAGATCCAATATGTTTTCCCCTCTTGTGAGAGTGGTGACCAGTTATTTCATAGCATTTGACTTTATAAATTCTAGGAACCATTGGGCGAGGGTGTTTGGGCTTGAGTAGTTTTCCCAATCAATGTTTGGGTAGTTGAAGTCACCCAATATAATGGTGTTTGGAGAGACCTTCATATTCTCCAGTGTTCTCAGGAAAGCCGAGTGGGGTTCCTGTGTTTGGGAGGGTGGTCTGTAGCAGGCTACAAACTGAAAGGCAGTTTTGCCCACTGTTAGTTGCACATGGATGGTCTCTGATGCTTTGTGCAGTGCCATTAACCTGGAGGTGTGGGTATCTTTGATAAATATGGATACTCCCCCTCCTTTTGTGGTTCAGTCCGAGTTTTGGGGCCGAAAAGCATGGTATGAAGTATAACCTGTTAGTGCTGGGGTGCTCTCGGGACCTTGAACCAGGTTTCTGTTACTGCACAGATATCGATATTCTCCATACTGAGGAGAGTCTCGAGTACGTGAGGTTTAGACTTCTGGCGTTGAGCAGCATTACCCTTAGTTTTTTTTTTTCTTTGTGTTGTCTATGGAGGTGGGTTTGTCTTTTGAGCCTTGCCTAAAAAAGGCTTGCAGGGAGTAGTTTCCTATTTGGAATCCTGGCTTAGACCAAAACCTGAAACAAGAAATATCAATTCACTTTCAAAAGTCTTTTCTAAGTCAAATGCCTTTCTTTTCTAAATCATGTCATGGTGTCCAAGTTTTGATGGCATCTTGCATTGATACAAATGTATTATAGTGTTATCCAAAGTTCTGTTATCATGAATGTAATCACATTGGGCTACATGGACTAATTTAATCATCGTAGGGGATGGCGGCAACAAATTCAGAATGAGCATGCAAAGGGCATTCTGCCACTTTCCTCCCTGGCATTCTGTTGCACTTCCTTAAAGTCAGATTATGCATTTCTGTCTCTTTGGCAACAGGTTGTTTCACACAAATTGGTTCTGAGACTGACTCAGTGGGAAGAGATCAGTCTTGCACAGGACATTCATTATTTCATGTCCAGAGACCT
>NC_056748.1:307790021-307802521 GCF_019279795.1 Protopterus annectens
CAGAGCATTTCTAGCCTGTTCTCCTACACAGAAGTAGACTGTGGATCCCAAGCCAAGTGCCTTCGCTGCACTGCCCTTCCATCTTGTCCCCTGGAAACAGTGGATGTCCATCCTCCTTCATAGCATTGTGTCATCCATTTCCAAACTGTGTCCTGTCAGTGAACCTACACTGAGTAGCAATTGACAGGTCATTTTTTTGCAGGTTCATTGGTTATGCATCCAATTGTAGCTCAACACAGCTGCCAAAGATAACCCAGAATGGGGAACTACAGATAGGCCAGCCATTAGCTTATTGACGTAAGGCTGCTGAGTTTTATGGGAATCACACAGCCAATAGAGATCACATGCAAGCTTTATGGAGTGCATTCAAACCTTACCATAATCTTTGTTTTTGGTAGTGGATAACCGTTAACAGGAGTAAACAGTAAAATTTTAATTTAACACCTATCTTTTTTTGCACCAAAAAAAGGGAGCATGGTGATGTCTTAGAAGGAAAACATTTCTTGAAATATAAACTGAGAGTAGAAGATGTTCTAAATGTGCAGTCAATGAGAACTATACACATGACCAAGGGTCATATGTTTTCTCCCTAACTGTTCTTGCCCAGTTGTCATCAGTGATTAGAGACACTGATGTCAGGTTGTTAGACATGATTTGATGGACCTACAGTGATAGTGCAGAAGAAAGGGGTTTCCAGCGGTGCTTCATGCAATTTTAGTAATGCATTACAGGTGGTCAGTATGCACAAATACACAACAGTGGCTTCACTTCATCTAACATGTTCCAGATAAGGCTTGCATGTCTATGTAGTCATTGTCGGGAAGAAGAATTTCTCATAAAGTGTTCATGCCTGACATTTTACATTGTGCTATAAACTGTACCTGGAAACCACAGTGATACTGCTATGTGGTCTGATGAGTGCACTTTAGTATATTTCATAGTTGTGTGAACCTGCCACATTGTGGTCTGAACAATAGTCGGTGTCAACCATAATGCTTGAAATCCATTTGTTGACATGCTTTACTTTATGTGATTTTCATGAACAGTCTGGAATTCATTTAAGGAAACTTGTAAAGTCAGATGGTATAGGGGAATAGTAATTGCAGAAATATGGCTGTCCATTTAATTGTAGCTACTTTCTGGTGAGCTGTGTATGCTTAAATGTAACTGTTTGGTGACAGAAGAATTAGGTAATTACTGACTGATTTCTTCTTTTGGTTTAAAAACCTGTTTCCTAAATGACTCTGCTCATACCTCATCTGATGCTATTGTTAAGATTCCTGTGAATATGCTAAGCTGTTGTCTGTGACTTAGGGTTCCCACACATATGCATCACACCTCCTACTTCATCTTCTGCTGCTGAACAGTCAATTGAAGTTACTCACTGAGGAGTCTTGATGTCTGCATAATGAATTCATCTCCTCAGCATGACACCTGTTAGCACAGCTTGCCCCTTCCTGTACTATTTATTCATCAGGCTTCACAAGTTATGCACTTGTAGATGGTAAGATAGCTGAAAGGTGTCTTATCAAACTTTAAAGAGTCTCTTATAATCTTTGTATTTATGTAGTGTTGTTGCCATGCACTGTTTGTACATTTGCTGGCTTGCCTGTACTTTGTTGTTTCAGTTCAGCTATTTAAAGCCCAAAGTTTGCCCTTTGCACCCTTTTTTTAATGAAGCCAAATTTACCCAGCCCTGTTATAGATATTAGTTGGTGTTTACACTTTTAACATCTCAGGGGCCCAGAGAAGTAAATATTGTGGGGAAAAAATTCCAGGGAATTGTTATGGCTAGGCTTGCATAGGCCTTAGGGCCGATAGCCTAGTACCAACCTATGAACCTATTTGCTCTGTTGATGTTCCTGGGATAGAGGGCCTCTCATGCTTGATCCCTGCTGTAAGAACTAAATTCATATGATAACAGTCACAATTACAGAAAAAAATGACTGTTGTGTAAACCATACTGTTAGAGGTAGTCTGGTTTATATAGCTTCCTGGAGAAAAGTGTTAATTTCTGTATATTGATGAATAGAAAAACGTGGCAACCTACAAAAGAAAATGATTTTGAGAGAAAGTAAGAACGGTGTGCACACTGTATGGAACAGTGAGAGTAGGCAGTGTATAGCATGAAGTAACAATGAATATGTGCACACAACAGTTGTAGTAACTGCAAACACATCAGTGGCATGCTTAATGGGTAAAAATGCAGAGGACTGCAATTCTGTGTAAAGCAAATATGAATATTAATTTTGGTTAGAGTATGAATGTGCAGTCATAGTTAAGTCTGTCAGTGGCACAGATTGTTATCTGTGTATGTTACGGGCATGTTCAGAGGAATACTTAAAAACCTTTACATTAATGATTGCTAAAAGCATATTTCTATCATGACTGCAAACTACCCTGTATTACATAAAATAAGAAAATTCCCCCTACTCCAGGCACCTGCATTTCAGCCTTATATGTATTTATTTCTGTTTTACTAGTGGTTATAATCCTGAACATACCCAATAACCACCTTAATCTGTTTTACCTTTCCCTTTTCTCTAAGACAAATGTCTATCCCTTTACCTAATCATCTGCTTACATTGGAAAAAAGACTTTCTGAAATACTATCAGTGAAGAAAATGTATATGAATGTTTTAATTGATGTGTTTTTTGTCTTCTGTCTTTGTTTCATTTTTTTTCCCATTTATTCTTTGTAATATTGTTACTTAGCATAGTTTGGAGCTTATCCCCCCGGGCCTCTACTGAAAATGGACATGCATCCAGTTGGACTAGCCCGGTCAACAAATGTAAAAAAAAAAAAATAAAAATAAAAAAAAAATAAATAAATACTGTGAAAGTCCTATTTAGATGCTAGCAGTAAGGTGAGAGATGAGGGAACAGTTTCAGAAGCAGACCTGGCTGACTACAAGCATCTCTGATCTGTATTGTCATTCAAATTAGCTGAACCTTGCCGGGCAGGAAATGTGAAACTTTTCTAGCTGAGGGTGGGAATATGGGAGGAGTAACTTGAGAATGAACAGAAACAGATCAAAGTTGAATGTCTAAATAAACTCTGTTATTTCAGCAATGAGCTGGCAGTTCTGGAAGATTTTTTCACAGAATGTGTAAGACAACGTAAGGAAACACATTTGTAAAAGGTACTGTGTGACAGTAAATTATACTTTTACTGAGGCCTGTCAAACTCAGCTGCTCTTTCCTCTTTTTCCATTCTAAGTGAATGGAAGTCTTATATGACAGCCCAGCTATGGACACTGTAATCTCAGAAACAGTGGACTTGCATCTTTAGAACAAAATAAACTCTCATCAGGATTTCTGCCCCCAGGAGGTCAGTCAGGGTTACAAAAATAATAAAATTAGTAGTAACCACTTCTGTCTGGTGCATACAGGTTTGCAATGAGCCAAAATTAAGGAAAAGTTAAAAAATATATCTTTTTCAATTTTTTTCCCATAGTGGTCCTTTAAAAATTGTTGCCAGTTCTATCGCCTTTCCCATCTCCATATTATAGCAATAACCCACGCCTGGGTGTGGGTAATGCGGGATTTAACCACGGTTGGTGTGGTTTGGTCCTGAGGGACCAAACAAAGACAACCGTGGTTAAATCCCGCATTACCCACACCTAGAAGTGGGTTATTATATATTAATGACATTATTTAAGAAAAGAAATAATTACTTTTCTTAAATAATGGCATTGTATAATGCCTCTTTGCTGCCCTTCTGCAGCTGTCTGGTATTCATGTAGTTCTGATGTACTGCGCATGCCTACGCAGTACATCAGAGTTGTGGGCAAAAGCAACGGAGAACGCAAGATCTCCGTTGCTTTTACTGTTCGCTATGTTAAATGGGTTTAACATAGCGAGACAGCTTTAAAATAAGCAACGGAGATCTCCGTTACTTATTTTAAAGCTGTCTCGCCATGTTAAACCCATTTAATATAGCGAGACAGGTTTTAAAGCAACGGAGATCGCAAGATCTCCGTTGCTTTACACTGTGTCGCTATGTTAAAGGAGTTTAACATAGCGAGACAGCTTTAAAAAGCAATGGAGATCTGCGTTGCTTTTTTTAAACCTGTGTCGCTATGTTAAACTCTTTTAACATAGCGAGACAGTGTTTTATACTAATGGAAAAAGTCCGGGCGACCGGACCTTTTTCCGTTAGTATATTGAGGGATTTACAACGGGCACGCTGGTTGGGCTGGCCAATCAGCGTACACGTTTTAGAGGAAGAATTGTATAATACTTAATAGTTCCTTTAAGGAAAACACTGTCCCTAGCATATGGAAAAAATTCTATGTCATTCCTTTACATAAAGGTGGAAACTTAGCTGACCCCAATAATTTCAGGCTAATTGCCATATTATCTCCCCTGTCAAAAATTTTAGAAAAAATGCATTCACAACCAACTTTTTGACCACCTTCTACACAGAAGTCTTCTCACATCCACACAGCATGGTTTTTGCCCAAAACACAGCACTGCCACTGCTCTGACAGCCTTTATAGATACTATTGCAAATTCTCTTGACAACAGTAAGTTAGTCTCCTGCTTGTTTCTTGATCTGTCCAAAGCCTTTGATACTGTGTTCAATAAACTACTTCCATACAAACTAACGTCTCTAAACATCTCTAACTCTATGCTATCCTGGTTCTTTAGCTACCTGTCCAACAGATTCCAGTTAGTAAAATGGCAATCCAACATTTCTGCCTTCTTACCCATTCAAACAGGTTTATCTCACGGTTCCATCCTGGGACCCCTAGCTTTTAACATCTTTATCAATGACCTCCACTCTTCTTGCCCACCATTGTCCAATATGCTGATGACTCTACAATCATTTCCTGCTCCAGCAACGTCACTCACCTCCATACCCTCACCCTCACCCAAGATTCCCTTCCTGCATTCATGAAATAAGCATCATGCAGTGATGGCTTATTTCCAACCGTTACTTAACACAAAGAAAAGCAAACTTCTCCTGTTCCTCCCTACAACTCTCCAACATCACAAAGCCACCTTTTCTGTTTCCTCCCTCAACAACACAATCATCTCTACTGAACCCCACACTCAACTCCTAGGTGTTCTTATTGATAACTAGCTAGAGTTTAATCTTCACACTCAGCAATGCATCAAAAAGACACATCAAAAGTTGGGCCTGTTATACAGGCATAAAAATAATCCTCACAAATGCCTCAAGACTCCCCCTTGCACAAGCATTCCTACTTCTCACACTACTCTATGCAGTTCTTATACTCACTAATCTCCAATCCAATCTTCTGTCCAAACTAGAACTCACCTACAATAAAATTGCAAGATTTCCCTCCAACCAACCTTATCATAATGACCACTGCATTGCTCTAGAAAGACTACAATGGCTGGAAATTCACCACCACATTTTACTACTCCAGCTTCTCATGGCTCACTCTATCTTACATGAACCCTCCTCATGCTCCTCTCTCTCTACTCTAATTCAGTCTTGCACTCCAAACCGTGATCTCAGTAGCTCTCAACAGCATCTATTGCAACTTTAGAAGCCTAATAAAAATATTGGTAAACTCCTCTGCAGTTACTCTGTAGCAAACACCTGGAATAAACTACCCTTAAGTGTCAGATCTATCACTAACCTTAAGTCCTTTAAAACAACCCTGAAAGAAAGCCTCTACAAAGCCTGGTCTTGTCTATGTAACAACCCTTCTTAACAGTACTCCCACTCTTATACAAACTGCCTCCCCTACAAGCCAGCTTAATTGTATCTTCCTTCTTATACAGCTTTGCTGCCTATCACTCCCACCTCTCTCTGGTGCTTCTTTATATTAGGTTACTCTCGTCTTCTCAAACTGTTCCCTGGTCACTGGCATCTTTTTTTTACAGGACTTACCCCTGTACATATTATATGACTTTAAATCTTCTGCTTCTCATGTGGCTTCCATTAACCTGCAACCTCTTACTATTTTTCATTTCCTATTAATGTACAATACTAACTACATTGTATTATGATGTATATATTATACATTATGTTGGATGATGTTTACTTGGTCGTCTGCTTTCTCTGACAGTTTATTTCTTTGTACTATGTATGCTTAGTTTAGAAACACCATTTAATTGTAATATGCTATCTGTTATGTTATCTTTTCTCTTTTTGTACTACTGGAGCTTTTCTCCTCAGGACTCTGCTAAAAAAGGGCTTTTTGCTCAGTCGGACTAACCTGGTTAACAAATGTCAAATAAATAGATAAATATTGGGCCTTCTTTGATTGATGCCAGATGCTTAGTCAAGTGTTGAAGTCAATAATGGTTCATCTCTTAGGCCCTGCTTCTAAATGTTTCATCTACCAAGCCCCTGCTTATACTTATCAAGGGTACCAGAACTTGTCAGAGATTTGGGATGCATGGATAGGCTTAACAAGGCACTTGTGGTCATTAGCCTAGTAAACACTGGTGAACCTATGACCATATAAGGACTGAGGTATGCCACTAGTGACAGGTGTGTTGGAGGACAGAGAAGTCCACCCTAATTTCTTGGGTTCTGTTTGTAAGCCAGTATGCTACCAAACAAGACACATAGGGATTCATATTTAGCTGGGTTAGTTTATCTAGGATATCTGAATGTGAAATGGTGTCAAATGCCTTTGCAAGGTCTAGATATGCTGTATGAACTGATTTTCTCTACAACATTGTTTCAGTAACCTTCTCAAAGAAGTCAGCCAAGTTAAGTAGGCAGGATCTGTCCTTTACAAATATGATCTGGCTTTGGTCACAGATTTGTCAGTAAGTTATGTCCTTATTTATTAATTCCATAATGATCCTTTCCATAGCCATACAGAGGAAACTGGGCAGACTTATGTGACTACAATTTCCTGAGTTTGTTGAAACCCTTTCTTTCTGCAAAGAGATGACAGTTACTGTCCTCTATTCATTCTGGCACAAAGTCTATTTCAAGGGTGACACTGAATGGCTTCTGTAGGGGTCTGATAGTTCCTGTTTCAAGCTGGCCAGCAAGCAGCCCAGTATGTTATGTGGTCTTGTAGAAGCAGTGTTATTGGCTTTGGATTATTTCATGAGGACTTGTTCAGGGGAGATTGGTGGGTGGGTGATGTGGGTGTGAAATCTGGGAATGTATGCGGGAAATGGTAGTGAAGTTAGAGATACATTTATCCATTAAAAAACTGCCTATGACCTCTGTGTCTAAGTATGTGATATCATTTACTTTATCTCTGCATTGTTTCTAACACTTCTAACATAGTTAAATAAGGCTTTATGGGTGTCCTTTGACTGGGTGGCAGAATTTACCTCATATCTGGCTTTGGTTGATTTGATCAGAGTCCAGAGTTCCATGTTAAGTTTAGAAAGAGCTTTTTTGTATATTGAGAGTTACATTTAATTTTATGTGCAATGAGCTTTCTTTCTTTTATTATAGAGCATGTTTATAATTGAGTTTTACCATAGCAGTTTATTTTTGAATTTGACATTGTATTTACTTTGGAGCTGGACAAATGCATTTATGCAGCTATTCACAAGTGCATAGAATTTGGCATTAGATGATTCCATAGAATTAGTGGAGTCATTCAGTCATAGGAGGATGATGAATTTAGCCAGGTCATCAACCAGTTACAGTAGATTAGCTTTGACATTATCACTGAATACCAAGGTACTGGACAATGTCTCTGCCTTCAGTCTTAAGGTAAATATGACAGTTGTGTGGTCCAAACTGACCAGGAAGGGAGTTAAAACTGAAATGGAGCAGAGATGTCCCATATTGGTGAGGACTAAGTCCAGGATTTCATTGTTCCTGGTTGAGGTGCAAGCTAACTGGTAAAGTCTGTACTGATGATGCCCAGAAATATCTATGAATACATGTTTGAGGATGTATACCTTTCCCAGTTAATGAAGGATTAGTTGAAGTCCCCTAAAACATTAGTGATTGTCTTAATTCATAGGGAGTCCTTACTTGATAAGTAGGAGTTATAGGTAGAAGGGGCAATAAAGGGGGTCCAGTAGTTAGCCATTATATGATACGGGATCTTGTTGATGGTAAGCTGGACATAGAATATTTCCATATTATTATATTGTCCGACTAGTCTGGAGGTGGAGTGTTTTTTTTTTTCAATAATGAGATATCACAAGCTTTAGTGCCTTCATCTTGTGCAGTGGGTCTGAGCATGTGGTAGGTGGTGAAAGTCTGCACAAGTCTGCTCTCAATGCTCTTCACCTAAGACTCCATAATGAGGCAGCAATATCTATGTTTTCCAGAGTAAGGAGTGCTTGTAGGGCATGGAGTTACTTGCACTGAGCTGCAATTCTTTTTGTTATCTGGATTCTGTTTTGTTATGTTGGAAGCTTTTGAGGACTGACATTGCCTTAAAAAGGCATTATGTGGGTGGACAAAGTTTTAATCAATGGCATAAATAATACAGATATGAATGTAATTATGCATGGATATTATAAGAATAAGGGTAATAATATGTGCAAAGGGTAGATAAGAATTGGATGGATAGGTGCAAGTCTTTCTTGTCAAAGCAATTCAGACTGTCTACTATTTCCACCCAGGATGATGCATACCGTAACTCCCTTTGAATTACACTAGATGCTAAGGCAAGCACTGAAGTCAATAATCTTTTGTTTGTATTGTGGCATCATTCTTGGTGAAGGTAAATGCTGCTCAAGGCTAGATTCAAGCCAGCTTCAGACACATATTCTGAGAGCTCCATCATGTCTCTCTTTATATAGTCAAGGGAGGGATGACTCAGGTCATTTATGTCCATGTGTACTATGACAGCATCATAAGACTACTTGGGGTGCAAGGGCATGAGTGCCTGAATGATGTGGTGAATCCTGGCATCTGATAGGCAGCTGACTATGACCCTCTCCTTGCACAGCCTGGTGAGTGGTGAGTCATTGCATCTCACAATGAAATCACCAATGACTAGGATGTTGGATTGTCTGGAAATTTGCCTTATGGGCTTTTGAATTGGGACACTACTGTTTGATATATGTTTCATGTTGGCTGCTGCTTGTGTTGTCTGTTTGTGAGGTTGCTGAGGGTACTTGTTTCTTAGATTACGTGCAGGATGCCTTTGTGGTTTTGGAAGGTTATTTTTAAGAGCCTCAGTACATGTAGGTCTGTGTATTTGGTCTGATCTGTGTGTGATAGGTCAAGTGTAGTATTGTGTGGTATTGACATCCTGCTTGTTATTTGTATTGTTTTCATGTGAAAGCTTTGCTTGCAGCAGCATTTAATAACTGAGTCTCACACACTGTGTGTCAGATTGTTTAAGTAGTAGGTGGTTGTCAATAAACATGAAACAGTTATGACATCTTAGGATATCCATTTCAACCAAGTTGGCTAGAGTGAAGGTTGGAAAGTGCAAATCCATGGATCTAAGTGTTTCCAAATGTGAGCTGAAGGGAAAGTATTGGTGTTGTAGAGCTGATTGCTGGAGGTGCTATCCATCTATTAGTGGAGACAGCCCTAGTCTCAACACAAATGCATGCAGTTAGGAATCAGTAACCCTTGGCTCCTTCTCTGACAAGAAGCAAAAGACTAGCATTAATCCCAAGAGATATAGTATTAATCCAGATGTTGCTATGATCAGTACTCTTGCTACCACTTTATCTTAGAAGATACTCTAAGTAGAACTTGCAGCAGCTGGGCACACCAGATAGCCAAGATGCACAAATGCCCTGAAGATGTTCTCACTAAAACATCAAACAGACCTCTCTGAAATCTCATACACACTGCCCAGTAAGAGTAAAGCAGAAATCAATGTTCTGCTCCTTCTCTCGCCAGGAGCAAAGCAGAACTATTACCAAATTGATCCCTAAGAAGCAGTTACTAAGATCTCAAATGATAAGTAGTCTAGTCCCAATTGGCATACACTTTAAAAGTAAGGTGGAAAATGAATTAATACTTTATGATTATTGCAATGTGTACTCTAAGTGAGATGATATGAAACAAGGTTTACTCAAACTTCAACATTCTTCTTATAATGCTGCTCATATTCATCAAGTCGAGAGAAACAGACAAGTATACATACACAACTGCATTAGAACATGCATATTTTTTTCTACAAAAAGTGACATTTTGTTTCCAGTGGAAAGAATATAAAATGATGGAATGATGAAAAATTTCAATTAAATGCACCGTGTAATACTTGAGTGAAGTACTTTGGAATCCTTACTCACCATAAATTACAGACATGTCATTTAACATATGGGAGAATTTGTAAATTAGTACATAGGGTTCTGCAGAGACTAACATAAATACAGTCTGTGTTTATGGCCTAGACAAAAGGTCACATGCTTTCCTGAAACAGTACCAGATTAATTAGCATGCACACAGGAAGGTCAAACAGTAGCTTAATTTAATGAGGGTTTTTTTGTGCCTGAAGCCACAATGTAAACTGTGCTTCCCACTGTCTTAAAACACGTGGTACAAAGCACATATATACTATTACAAAAGCGTAATTGAAATTAGCTTTTGACAAGCTGTGGTCCAAAAAATCAGAACATCTGTTTCTGATCCTGTAAAAACTAAAACAACAATCTGTACTATAATTTTTTTTAACCAATATGCATAATACAAGCAAAACAAATCAACAATTACTTGGTTTATCATACACCCTTAACCCTTCTTTTGGAACTAACTCTATTTGCAAATAGAAAAAAGGATTGTCTTAATTACATGATGTTAAACCTTCTTGTCAATAATATAAAAAAAGTGAAAACTATCCTGTAATAGAAAACAAAACTGTAATGAGGCTCTATAAGCTGTGTAAGCAGCTATTTCACTCTCTTTTTCTCAATTTTTCCAGCTAGCTTTAGCACGTAGAACAGATAAGACTGTTGATAAAACATATATAACTCTTAACAAGTAACATACCAAAAAGAGCTGAAAATGTTGTCGAGTAGAAACTTTAAGGAATCATTTTAAAAAAAGTGTATATGTGAGTGGGGGGTGGGGGGATCCCTGAAAAATGTCAACATGAAAAAGTCTGCCTAAAATACAGGAGAGTGGCCTAATGGTTACGGTGTTTGCCTTACAAACACAAGGTGCAGGGTTTGAGTCTCACAAGGGATAATTGGCTAGGCTTACAATGGCCTGCAAGCGCAGTTAGCCTAGTACTAACTAACCTAACTAGACAAATGATATTGAAAACATTATTTGTATGCTTTGAGAAAAAGTCTTGGAACAAGCAAATAAAAAAACTAATAATCTGAAGTGTTTGTGCAAGATCTGTATAATGCTGAAGCTGGGGATTGTGTACTTTCCCTTGTGCTGTGTGATTTCAAGAGCTGGTATATTTGTTATTGTGTAGGGGTACTGTGGAATGAAACCTCCTACATGAGGCATGCAGGGGGACTTGTCACCTAACCAGTTTCCATTTTGATGCTTGAATTAATCTGTCCCATTTAGTGTTATATTGGACTTATCCATTCCATGGTCAATAATTATATATTACCCCTAGTGAGAAAAACTGTTATCCTGTAGATAATTTAAGGGGACCCATGAATGGCATAAAACATTTAGGATCTGCTTCTATCTGTTAGTAGTACAGAGGGCAGTTCTGGGTAAATTTTCTGTTTCCCATTCATAGATCCAAGTTACACTTTGATATGGACAGGGATGAGCTCTGTTTTACATAGATAGGGTTGCCTGTTCCAGAGCAGCGGTATCATCTGCAAGATAAACGTGTGTGTCCCTCCAAACTGTTCTGTTGATGTTGCAGAAGACGTTTAGATCCCTACACTGAGTATTTCTGATGCCATTTGACTTGCTGATGTTCAGTAAATCCATCAGTACTGGGTCAGAAGTTGCCTCCTATGCTGGACACTGGTCACCTCTTACCAGTCTGTAGGATACTGAATATAGTGACAGGAATTAGAGTTGGCCAATATAAGACATATTGCTTAGGCCTTTTACCCTCTTAGTAAGGTATCTCTGTGGGCATTCCAGTTGTTGCATATGTCTGGACAGACACATGCCAAAGGGGGCACTATACTCAATGACTGGTGTAATGAGTGCTATGTAAACGACATGTAGACACAATCACTTTATTTATAAGCTATGCAATATATAAGGACTTTCTTACAGCAACGGACACATTGGTCAAAAGTTAGGTCAGTGTCCACATAAGTTCAGAAATCCTGAACAGCTAGGTCAACTCTTATGGATGTATAGTTAATGTAATAGTTCTCTGGGGTACATGACTTCCCAAAGGATACAATAATCCATTTCTTTGGCATTTTATGTCAGTCCTATATTTTGACACCAGTTATTTATTTAGGACAAGCCTTCTTGCAGAATAGCTGAGTAATTTGGGGATTCAATGAGTGCTCCTAGCTTGCAGTCATCTGCAAACGTAGTCAGCCACAGTCATTTGGTATTAGCTTTTACTTCACAGAAGTAGATGCCAACCGGGAGAGGTCCTAGTACAGAACCCTGGGTGACTCCACTGGCAAATGGTATCTTTGTAGATGTAAATTCCCCTGTTTTGATTTCCTGCACCCAA
>NC_056748.1:307810021-307917521 GCF_019279795.1 Protopterus annectens
CCAGTTGAACTATACCTCTCAACTGCCCAGATTTTTGCAGAATGACTAGATTTTTGCCTTTTGTTTTTGGTTTGTTGCTTATAAAATGTGTGGTTCTCTGGAAAATCATTTAGGAATGAAGTCACTAAATAATAACAGACATTGAGTTTCAGACTTCATATTCTTTAGAAAAATGCATGCTAAAGCAAGACCTGTTATTCTGTCAACTGTCTAAGTTTATACAAGAGCAATTTTTAGTACTGTCTGCATGTTCCCCCAGTATATTTGGCCTTGCCCAGATTTCCTGCATTAAGAGGTTGAGGGGTACATGCAAATATATCGCTTTATAGAATTAGGTATATCTAAACCTCTCAACTGTCCCTGATTTTGGCTGAAAATGTTGCTCTCCCCCTAATAATCTCTTGGCGAAGTGGCAATTTTGGAAGAAAATGTGGAGGGTTTACAATTAATAAATAATTGTAACGATCAGCATTATAGATTATTTTTATTTCAGAAATGCATGTAGATTCTCTTATTTTGTCAGCTTCTCAACTTAACAGTAGTAATATTAAAAAGGTGTCCCTTCTTTAATAGGTTCCCAGCTGTATTGTGTGGCTATTTTATATTTTTGCATCACATTTTTGGTCCGTTTTTCATAAAATTGTGGTTTTCTGGCAAATTAGTGGCAAATCATTAAAGATTGAAATTAGGAAATAATGGCAGACATTTGAGTTTCAGATTTCACATGCTTCAGAAAATTCATACTAATGCAAGACCTACAATTCTATTATCTTTCTAAGTTTATAAGAGCAATATTTTAAAAAAATCCTTATTTTTGGGGCTTTGCCCCACTTCTATTTATGGCTTTGTCCAGATTTCTTGCTTTAGGTTGAGAGGTATGACAAATGTGTCAGGACCATCACCATCAGCTGGAGACATTTCAAATTGTGACATACTTGTTGCACCCCACTCCCCCATGTAGTGACTCTGGATGTGTCTAAGCAAGGCAAGGAGCAGTTATGCAGTGTAAGTGTGCAGAGTATCCCCCATCCAAGGTAGAACCAAGTACTACAGTGGCTTTTTATCTGTCCCTTATTTTTCAGAATGTTCTGGTTTTCTGTCATATTTTTATACTGTTGATTTATGCTTCTTATTATTCAGAAAATGCATGTTGTTGCAGTGCCTGTTGATCTGTGTTTAAGTAGCAATGATTTAATGACCATCAGGTAAGCTTGTCTGAGATTGTAATATACAAGTAAGCTTTAATAAGCATACTGTTAAAGAATTAACAACATTGGAAGCCTTTTTGTTGTTGCCACACAGAGAATATTTACATAACGAGATAATGTATAAGCCTTAGGTATTGAAATGCATATGACAGCATTTGTGATAAAGGACAGGATTACAGTATTTTCAGAAGCTCATTACATTTGTTGGAGACTTGCAGTCATCTTTGCAGGCTTTACATATAAACTAAACAGAATGCCAATCCATCATGTGTGGTCCATAACCTGTGCAGTAATCCTTTAAGCAATTTATCTTGAGCGTGTTTCTTGTTTGGAGTTCATTTTTTACTTTAATCATATTTTCCCCATGAAACAAGTAGATAGTTGTTGTCAGGCAGCAGGTCTTCTTTGGATAAGAAACATTTTTACAAATTAGGGTATCACAGAGATTGTTACTTTCAGCATGTTACTTGATACTTTTATAAAGGCTGAATATAAATTATAATTAGAACTGCAGTGCAAGGAGAAGTGGTTTCATTTGAGTGCTGCTTGTTTTTTTATACTTGATTTTGATTGGTATTCCAGTAATGTATTTAAAAAGTAATTTATTTTTTCATGCCTCACAACCTTTTTGTTTCCATCTAGATATTAAGTAAGCTGTCATGTAGCCAATGCATTGAAATATGTTTTTCTTCTACACTTCATTTTGTCTTGATTGGACTCTTATAATCACGGTTTAGCACCTAGGGCAGTGTATTTAATTAAAGTCCCAGTTTTTGTGGTTTTGAGCATAGCCCCACCCCTTTCTAGTTTGGTCATACCCCTTTCCATTGGCCCCACCCATTCAGCTGTCTCCTGCAGCCCCCCTTTGGTTTGAAGTAACCAGCTACAACTGCAAGATGGCCAATTCCTGGAATATTCTTTTTTCTCTGAGGTATGGCAATCTCAGAGTTGGTATATATAAGTGGGGGGGGGGCTTGCCTCCACTTCAGGGATGCATGGGTGACTTGCCCCCCAGCAAAAAACAAGTTTAGAGGAGAAGTGCAATGTTTAAGATTCACTCTTCTCCTGAATTTTCTTTCTTTTTTTTTTTTTTTGGCGTGTCTGTATTCGGCATTACAAGTACTGGCATTTCAATACTGAGCCCTACAAAACAAATGCTGGTATTCATAGTTATAAAACATTTAAAAAAGCACTAATCAGTGGGCATGTAAAGGGTGCTGGAATTCAAAAGAGAAATGTGTAAAGCATTTGCTAACAGATTAGGGCAGTCTGCTGGATACAGGTGTCCCTTTTCAGGGGCAGCCCAGAAGGACTGCTTGGTAAAGTGACGTAGTCAGTGTCATAGAGCAGACAAATGAAGGCTGGAGGAATCAAACCATGTAATACAGAAAAAGCTCATTAACAGCTCATTGGTTTACTCATTTGAGATAAGTAGTATACAGACAGCTGAATCCCAACACTGAACATTTCGCAATTGTCTGCCTGCAAAAAACAAGCTACATTAAAAATATATTTATAGTTAAAATGCTAACATTAAACTTGTAGACTCCATGCAGACTAGTGTATTCACAGCAAAATATTAAACACACTATCAACAGTCAACAAAACAGGCAGACATGGCTCATGTGATGATGCTGCTGTTTACTACAACTGATAACTAATAAGAGATGTAGAAACCAAGTATTTATATAAACACATGCATACCCCATATGCACACACACAAGCACACACCTCCCCCCATAAAAAAGTATCAGTTATAGCCACTTGTATGACTGAGCATCTCAGTTATCTGCTTGAGATCAAGTGGATGAATTAATTTAGAAATAATAGGCCAGAAATGTATCTCAGCTTGCTTCTGTCAGATTAATACAGAGGAACCAATTGCAGCACCCCTCTTCCCTCTCAGGTTTTTAGCTTAAGAATCAAAAACAAAGACCCAAAAGATAAAGGTGATAGAATAGCAAGCTTTGCATTATTAGGCATTTTCTGACAGATACAAATCCTAAAACTCAAGTATTTCTTTGTGCAGAAACTCATGCAAAAACTTCAATAGCCACACCAGGGAAGCCAGTGCAGGCAGATTTATTCAATCAACAATAACATATAAGCAGTTACATAAACAGTAATGAAATGTAATGATATACACACCAAATATGACACACTTGACGTCAGTTAGCCTGGATAACCACACAAATGTGAGGGACAATGTTGTACTTTTCACCCACTTCTAAAGAAACCAGTGTATATAACCTCTCACTGTGACCATGAACCCACCAGCAGCATACCACCACCTACTCCAGCTACCTCATAAACTGAACCAGAAAGTGGGAAATAGAGGGGTATTCTATACATACCACTCTAACACCCACCAACGTGATCCCTCAGGCTATTCCCTGTTTCTGCTTGATACTGTCCCCAAACCCAAATTAAAAACCTCCCCTTAAGAAACATAGACATATTCACATTGAATAAATTAAGTCCCACATCACTCAGATGAGCACTGTCTGATCTAAGCCTTACAGGATCCTTGTCCACAAATTCCCAGTGAGCCAAAACCAACAAAGCCAATGTTTGAACAGCTCCTGAAACTCTAATAACAAAATGTCTGGCCAATTCAACGCTTTTATAGCAATGCACCTGTCTCCAAACTAAACATGGAATAATCTATGGCCAGTCAAATACCACCTTTGGAAACCTTTGTTTTAAGAAAACTAGATCATGAATAATTTGCGATACTGGATAATTCTTTGACACAACACCCAAGTCATTTACCCGTAAATAAATTAAAACCAAACATACATGTTCTTCACCCAAATTAAAACAATCAATCTTCTTCATAAGTTGATTCCACTGCATATCTCCCAGCCCCTACAAATGACTTGCCACGCATCTTGGTCAAGACCTAACATAACACCATGTTTCTGGATTTTTGCTCATCACACTGTCCCATTAACAAATGAATGGCTCACAACAAAAATCTTTTTCTGACCTATAAAAGAATCAACCAAATAAGCCAACCGTATATTTTCAACCCAACAAAAACTGCATGTCAAATTAACGAGTTCAATGAATGTAGTTTAAAAAGGCATTGGAAACCCATCTCCCCACACTCTTGATAACCTCAACTGAAGAACCATCTCCTGCCAGGTCTGAAACTCTGCCTATCCTTGCACAATCTTGAAACGACAAAGAATCCAGACTGACCCTGCACACATGTAACCAGAATTTAGCCCAGCTAACCAGACAGTAGCTTACTTGCTACAAGCTGCCAATCTACCTCACTTCCCTTGGCACCATGACCTCTTGGAAAACCCAATTGGGAGTGTGTGATGAAACCTGCCAAACTGAAAATGACGCAGACTGTCAGCTACAAAATTTAATTTACCTGACACATGCCATACTAAAAAAAAACAAGTTGATCCATAAAGCTAACACCATCACCTTCCTCACAGCAAGTGCACCAAAACCAACCTTGCTGACTTTTATGTTAAAACATGTATCACTGCTTCATTATCACAATGAAAAATAATACCGTTTTGTTCATAAAATTCTGAAGCATAACTACCAATGCAACCCAAATGGTATCAGCTCCAGAAAGGCCAAATCTTTCTTTCATTTCTCAGGCCAGATATCTGGCCATTCTATACAAAATATTGATCACCAAATATAGCTGCTATCTGAACACTGTCTCCTGAGTCTGTCCACAAATGCAGCTCCTCAGATGATACCCTTTCACCTCAGCAAAAAGAAATACCATTAAAATCAACCATAAACTTCAACCACACCACAATATTCTGCTTAACAACCCTCAGCACATGTACCCAGTGGTGTTTGTAGTGCCCCACCCAGTAAATTTGCTGAATCTGTTAAATGCCCTGGTAGGTGCAATTGCTAGATAAGCAAACTTCAGTAGATCTAAGAACTCCATCACTTCCTTCACTCTCACCTTCTATTTATCTGTAAAATCTAGAGAGGTAATCCTTCAATCTGCTAACCATGTCTTCTGGTAAACAGAAAAGGCCACAATCCACATCCACCTGTAAACCCAAGAAATTGATTTTTTTCACAGGAAACTCAACCTTGTCGCATGCTCAGTTCTGAACACAACTAAAAAAATCCTGCTTTGCCTCATCTGCTGTCTATTGCCTCTCCCCAGTCAACAAGAAATCATCAGGATGATGAACCACTTCCTGACCTGAAATCTGCTGACACCACAACCACTTTTAGGTTGAACTGAATCACTCCAAATAAGCACAACCTACATGGGCACTGCATTATCAAAATAAAACTTCCTAGCCACACACAAACCTGACCACTGCCATCATCCACCCTCATCAGTAAGGAATGAAACGCCGCCTTGATGTCCCCCTCAAAAAATCATAGATTCTGAAATGTTTCAATCAAACTATCATAGTGTCCAGACAAGAATATTGCACCTTTAGGCTTTACATCATTCTTGTCAATGTAGTCATTAACTGACCCACCTTCCGGAAAGGACAGATGATGTATTAAACAGAATTCCCCTTCCTTCTTCAAATAAAAAACAGCATTTCAATTTTTGAGTAAAAAATGGCAGTTGCTTGATTTTCTCCACTATTCTTTAATCTTAAAGAAATGCACCTCTTCAACTCACCAGTCTTCATATTTGTTTGATTTGAATACTTGACTTTTGGCAGAACAGAAAGCACTCTTGCCTGTTGACTTTCAGGGGATAGAGTCACATATGAGCAGCTGTCACTAAAGTATGTTTCACTAGCTGATATGTAAGTCTTTCTAGACATGCATTAGCCTGGAATGTGCTTTGTTTTTAACTTATTTTCCCATCAGTAACTAGCAAAGCATATTTTATTCACCTCCACTTCTATTTCATCTTTTCGCAAAGCAGAAATCCTGTAAGTCATCAGCTGTGCTGCATATCGAAAATACCAAACAACCAAAACTAGACTGAATATGTAGTGTTCACAATTTCTTCATAACCAGAAGAAATTAGCAGAAAATCATTAGACTTATGCTTTTTCTGTAAAGTTATCTTTTATGGAAAAAAAAAAGTGTTATTTGAGTTGTATATATGGTGATTGTATTTCAGAATGCTGGCGTTGACTGGAGTGCTGTGGTAGAGTACCAATGAATTTGCAGCTTTAATCTTGTAGATGTGAAAGGCATATTGGTCTAGATATGTTCACCTGTACATCTCCTGTTAGGTGTTTATATCATGTTTGACTATGCAACATAGCTTTGAAGGGGAGATGGGGATGGCTGCCTCAAGTGCAAGCAGGTAGAGAATGAAATTAACACATTATATGGTTTGTCCCTACATATCCACGATGGTGCAGCGGTAGTATTGTTGCCTCACAGCAAGAGGTTCTCCCGTTCGATTCTCAGCTGGAGTGTGGGGAGTGCCTTCTGTTTGGAGTCTGCATGTCCTCCCCATGGTTGGGTGGGCATTCGAAAGACATGCGTAATGGGGTGCCTTCGTTGAAGGTTGAACGTTAAGCTGCCACCTCGGCGTTTGTGAAAATCTACTGCCAATCATTAACAGACCGGAGTTCCGCTGTGGCGAGCCGTAACTGGGAAAAGCCGAAAGACACACAACATATGGTTGGTCTCTACAATGCAATGGTGACATCACTTTTGCTTGTTAGTGGGGTATGAGTGCAGCACTGTAGTCATTGAAACATCTGCAAATGAGGTTGCAGCAAATTAAATTATATTAAATGATATGGTTTAAGAGTGTGTCAGTATATTCATGAATGTTAATGTTAATAGCTTTAGAAGGGAGGTATTATAGCTCTTTACAATGGTTCTCAAACTTTCCAGGCTTTTAATCACGTAGAACATGAGTTTGATGTGTTATGTTGTGTATTATGAATACTGTAATGGCAGGCGTGTACACCCATATCATCATCATTTGTAGGAATTAAAATGTCATTTAAACATTCCTTTAAAACCCAGTAATTTCTCTAGATCTAGAATTAATGTAAATAAAAATAATAATAGTATAAGATACACTTAGACAGGCAATACTATAGCAAATGATATTACAGAACTTGAAGTATGCTTTCCTTCTATCCACATGATATCAAGCCTTTATCTGAAATCTTACAAATGACGAATATTTGAAATATTGGTCAGGGCATGATAAATATTTTTGGGAATGTTTCACACTTTGTTATAAACATATGTATATATTCTCACAGTAGCATTTCTAAAGCACTGGTATATTGCTTTATTATTGTATTAATGTGTATTGCTACATTTCTTTTTTCATAAATTTTACTTTCCACTAAAATTACTTATCTTTTCTACAGACATGCTCATATCATGTTTCATATTATGTTGCTATATTTTGTTTTGTCGTTATCACAGCAGCCTGATTAAAAGTAAACCATATGTGTTGAATTTAATATTCTTCAATATTGGATCTTTGTAGGTGGGACTAGTGATAACTCATCATGCAGATCATTCACTGAGCAGTTTTTGTCAGTGGCAGTCAGGCCTGGTTGGAAAGGATGGAAAACGTCACGACCATGCCATTTTACTTACTGGTGTGGATATTTGTTCATGGAAGAATGAACCTTGTGATACTCTAGGTAAGTATAGAAGTCATGCAGAACTTTTTATTGGAAACATGCATAGATCATAATAAGTAAATAGATAAAGAGCATAAAGAACGTGCTATGAAGTATATGAATGGTGTTACAGAAAGGGAAATGGCAGTGCAGCTACTTACTTAAAGGCCACAGAACTGCAAATATCCCAGGATGCAAATTGTTATAGAAAATAAATGTCACGCAATATGAAATAATACAGACTACTTCATCTTTAAGGACAATATTATGATACAGAAAGGTTACTATAGTGCTACTAGCAAACTTCAGGTTAACAAGCGTGCATGTGTTTCACTCTTACTTGGGGATATAGTATGTTAGAAGCATAACCTTCTGTCAAAATTGCAGTTAGTCGATCTTATAATGATTGAAATCTAACTGTCAGAAACCAAAACACTGATATACAAAGTACTGAAAAAACATAACATTGTTTACAGGGGGCAAGCCCCTATATATTCCCATGTGGGGGCTGTGCCCCCACATCCCCCTGCTACTTATATATTCTAACTCTGAGATTACACTACAGTGGAGAAAAGGGCATATTCCCTGATTCTGTATCTACTGCATACTTGCACTGGCAAAGCAAAGCCAATAAATTAAGAACAGATTCAACTTAAATTTGAATTTCATGGTACAGAGTAAGCAAAACAGGAGTTTGTTTCATAGTCATATTTATTTGAGCTGGAAATTGGAATCTGACTCTTTGGAATAAATTTTATTCTATTTTTTGTATCTGAATTTATATTTTATCTGGCAAGATTACTGTCTGCCATGGATTCTAAGTAGCACTGAGGGTATATATACATAGATGTACCTGATTTTAACAAAAATACTCATAGTCATCAGCAAAAACATGGACTATATATGGTTGAAACCACGGAAGTTGACACAGCACTATGCGTACGCCTAGAAACTGCCTCGGTGCATGCAATTTCAAACTTAAAAACACAAGAAAAACATTATTTTTTGCAGGGGTGCAAGGTCCTTGCACACCCCATGTAGAGGGCTGTGCCCCCATACTCCCTGCTACTTATATATTCTAGCTCTGAGATTGCACTACAGTGGAGAAAAGGGCATATTCCCTAATCCTGAATCTACCGCACACCTGCACTGGCAAAGCTGATAAATTAAGAACAGATTCAACTTAAATTTAAATTTCATGGTACTGAGTAATCTGCCATACTATTCCAGCAAGACAGGAGTTTTATAGTCATATTTATTTGAGATGGAAGTTGGAATCTGACTTTTTGGAATACATTTTATTCTGTTTTGTATCTGTTTGAATTTGCATTTTATCTGGCAAGAAGATTGCTCTTTGCCATAGATTCTAAGTAGCACTAAGGGTATATATAAATGGGTGTACCTGATTTTAATAACAATATTCATAGACATCTGCAAAAACATGGACTATATATGGTTGAAACCACGGAAGTTGACACAACACTTTGCATATGCCTAGAAACTGCCTCAGTGCATGCAATTTCAAACTTATATATATATATATATATATATATATATATATCCACACACACACACACACACACACACACACACATATATATATATATATATATATATATATATATATATAGATATAGATATAGATATAGATATACAAAAGTTGCAGTAGCTTATCTCAAGAGACCTGAGAGAAATAAAAATTATAACTGGAATTTTGATGTACTACACATAAAAAATTGACACAGAACCTTTAACAAGCACACAACAAAAGTGAGTAGTTATGTAATATTTTTACATAAATGTGTACCATAGATTAGAAGATAATTTATCCCTGAGAACGAGTGACAATGACGACTAGGAATCATATCAGTTGCATTGCCTGATAGTGGTATCTTTAAACGATAATGTTATAGTCATCACCAAATGTTTCATTGCTTTATTTAATGATGGTGCTGGGTATTCTGTATAGATTCTTTTCTGAGATTTGAAAGGTAACGACTCCTGCACACAATCACAATACATCTGTGTAATAAAAAGAAATCTGAATGTCATGGGCTATTAATTTTTAAGTATTCAAGTGTGTATAACCATCTGCAACACAAAAGGACCAGCCCAATAATTCAAAGCAATGGTATTTTGGAAACCCTTTAGACTAGTTTTAGATAACAAGATCATGCATTCTGATTCCATCAAATGTGTGAATGTTAATGAACACAGATGTACTAATACTTAACCCCAAAATTTACAAGCAACATAAAAACTCGGAAGTGATAAAAGTTATGTAGCCATCACAGTCTCTAGATATTATAAATAACTAATTATCATGAAATGAAGGTGTAAATATAATATACTACCAAGTGTATTTCTGTGGATATACAACAAAGTGTAGGATTATGGCATTGTGATGTTTTCTAATAGTATTACTATTTAAAATCAAAAGGCCCATTTGCACGTGTATCCCTGTACTCTGAAAAATGTGGTATTTGTAAGTTTAGATGCTGCCATCAGAGGGTCAGTATAATATAAAGATCGTCCTTGTATTTCATTGAAGTGATGTACTGTATTCTTATCATACTAATGACTTTGAATGTTACTGCATCTTGTGCTTAGCCTTAAGTCTTTGTATCATACCTGTATCCCTGTGGGTTTTTCCTGAGTGCCACAGCTTCATCCTAAATCCTAAACACATGCTGTAAGTAAATTTCCTGTAGGCATACCATACCGTGTATGTGTATGAGCGAGTGTCTGTGTACATCCTGTGGCTGACATGATATCCAGGATTAGTTTCTCTGCCTTTAATATATTGCTTGCCAGAAAAGGCTCCAAGCTTCTAACGATTAATTATCATTTATTTATCCATGCATTTGTTTTTTTTCTCTAAGTACCTACCTAATCCAGTTCATCTTATATTACTAACAAACCCTTGTACTACCCCTACCCCTAACATATATCTTATCTTAAAAATGTCCTTCCTATAACACTACCATTATACAGGACAGCACGAGCACTCACTATGTGCATGTGGACACATACACATACCTCTGGTATAAATCCCACTTACCTGTTTCGATGACAGAATGTCCATTTGGCAAACTGTACTTCCAAATAACAAACAAAGCAACTGTTGATGAAATACATGACACTCATCTCTCTCTCTCTCTCTCTCGCTGTATATGCATACACACATATATATATATATATATATATATATATATGTGTGTGTGTGTGTGTATGTGTGTTAGTGTGTGTAGGATCTACTACAAGTTCTTACATGCTAGTAGCTCATGGCACACATGCTCACTACATCTTGCTGTAAAAAGCAAGTGCTCTAACTCCTCCTAACTCCCCCAGCCCAATTTCCCACAAATACCTAACTCTCCCAACAATATAAAACTGTATAGTCCTACATGGGCCCTAATACCAAGCCTAAAACTACTACCTAGTTCCTAACCTAAATCCCTGCACTTTTATCCTTAAAATGCCCCCCCAGCCTTAAACGTCAGCTGCTGCAAACTAAATCCAAGACTTCTTGCACCATACTTAACCCTTAAACTCCCTTCTTGCTCCTTAACCCTAAAATTCCCCCACTCCCTAAATCTAATTCCCCTTCTTGATCAGTGCCATAATCTGCACTGCCAACCCCTCCCTAGCTGCTTGCTCAAACTCATGTTAAAGTTCAAACAAAAATGGCAGCCTATATGAGATACAAGATGATTAAAGTAAGAAGTCTTTGCGAGCTTGAGATTCAAGTCCTTGTAGTAGAACTATGTGTATACCTACACACACATGGATATATGCACTTATATCTATATATCTATATATATATATATATATATAGTTCCCTATCAGATCACTGATGCTTCAAAACTCTGAAGACCATATGGCCGAGACCATATCTCCAACTTTTTGACATTCCAAAAACTTTGTATTGGGATCAGCCGATTTCCTCAGTGTAGTGCAATCTCAGAGTTGGTATATTTAAGTAGCAGGGAGTGTGGGGGGTGCAAAGGGACTCCCCTCTCCCATAAATACCTACAGGTAAGATGTTTCATTTTATTTTATTTTGTTTTATTTTTGCTTAGGAGTTTCAAAATTTCTGAGATATAGTCTTGGCCATATGGTCTTCAGAGGTTTGAAATTTTGGCCATTTGATATATATATATATATATATATATATATATATATATATATACATATATATATATATATATATATATATATAGATATATATATATATATATATATATATATATATATAGATATGTATATAAATATATATATATGTGTATATATATATATATATATATATATATATATATATATATATATATATACACACATACATATAAAACAATTTACCATAACATCAAGCTGCAGACGAGTGAGACAAAAACCAAGAAACTTTACACTACCGAACATTCACATCATTGTCAGTTTTCACAGTGATTGATCTACTTCTAAAGCTCAAAGTTTCAAAACTTCAAACTTCAAATGTCCAAGACCAGAAGATCAAAGTTTTGAAACTTTGAAAACAAAATAAAACAAAATAAAAAAATATATATTATTTTGCAGAAGGTCAAGCCCCCCTACATCCCCCATACCCGTAATAAATAAATATACAAACTCCAAGATCACACTACAGTGAGGAAACTGGTAAATAGCCCATCCTGTGCTGTATGGTCATCTCCATTCAAAATGCTCAAAATTTCAAAACTTCAGTCTTCTGGTCTCAGCCATTTGAAGTTTGAAGTATTGAAACTTTGAGGTTCTGAAGGGGATCCATACATATCTATATCTATCTATCTACACACACACACACACACACACACATATATATATATATATATATATATATATATATATATATATATATATATATATATATATATATGTGTGTGTGTCTTTGTGTGTGTGTATTTTTTTAAAGCTTCATGTTCATGTTGAAACAAGAAAAAAAAATGATTTGATGACTGCCTAATAAATGAATGTCTAGCTGTTGGACAATCTGTGATCATTTTGACAATATTTAACAAGTTCAATGTACTTGGTAGTTAATGAAAAGGATTAAGGCTACGAGTTGTTATTGAGCTGCTTCCTGTGATGCATGGTTTGCTTCTCTCTGCCTTGAGTAAGTCACTTAACCAGACAGTGCTCTTGGGACATTGGTCTAGGCTTCTCAGTAGTCTGCTTTATTGCATGACCAGTAACTACACATGAACCTATAAAAGAATCTCAATTCCTATTGTTCGGCAACAGATCTTCAGGGTTTTACTACTTGTAATATTACAGAAGAAATTTGACACTTTATATGAACTGAAAATTACACAGTAAAATTAAATACTTAGGGATACCGAGAATCATTTAAAAGCTAAAGCTGTAACCTAAGGTTTCCCACAGTAGTTATTCACTAGTTACAAAAATCTATAGCATTAGTTTATTTCTTTGCTACTGTAGTTTACAAGCATCTATCCTTATAAAGCTAAGAAATGACGAGAGTTCCCCCTTAGATTTTTACAAAGACCATGACTTAATATCTGACAAATTATGGGGCAAAGAAATATGTAATATAGCACCATGTAAGCCTGAAATAGAATACACTATAAAGCAATGAAGCCAAGAAGTATCACTACTGGAAGAATATAGAAAATATTAGGAAAAATAGACATCGTTAAAGCAACACACAGAGTCAAAACAGAGACTTAGAAGTTGTGCAGATAAATATAAAGAAAAAGTGTAAAATAAGCAATTCACTGATGACCCATAGAAGCACCACCAAAAAAAAAAAAGGAAATAGGCACATTCCTGAAAAGTATTTATGATGACCCTGTAGAGCATAACAAAGATGCGGCATGAACAGAATAAACAGTAAGGAGATCAAATGTAGGAGTTTCTAAATTGGATGAATTAAAGGCAAGAGACATTGAGTAAAAATTAAGAAAAGCTCCTAACTGAATAACCACAGACTCAGAAGCAGTAAATAACATCAGGCTAAAAGATTTAGCATCTTTACTAAAAAATTTTGCACTGAGTAAGAACTACTTACATGTGCATCCTGGACAGACACCAACCTGGTTGGAAAGAGGAAAAATGATACCCCTGCTCCAGAGTGAATCTGCACATTATCCTAAGAACTATAGAACAATAACTTACCTTTCAACAATAGGCAAACTATATACTGGAACTGATGTAGACAGTGTTTATAGTTTTTCAAAAAAAAAAAAAAAAAAACAATGGTGGTAACAGAACAAAAGAGTAACAAAGAAAGTCATATATAGGATCACTTGTTGCTGAATAAAGCCATAATAGAGAATTGTAAAAGGGGGAAGAATTTAAGTATGGCATGGATAGAGTTCAAAAAATTATTCAGAGCATCCCACATTAATGGATAAAGGAATGTTTACGGATGTATAAGATGCACCCTACATTTTTCAGTTTCTTTATAGTGATCATAATACAGTGGCAAGCCACTTTGCAAGTGAGCCACAACAAAGGGCAAATTATTATCTCAGTATTAAAAATTCAAAAGGGGATATTCCAGGGAGATTCTTTGTCATCACTGATGATTTGTTTTGTCCTCATCCCATTAAGCTGTTACTTAACAGATAAGACTATGATTACAAATTGGTTCCCAGAAAACAAACTTGTTGAAAGATTTCTCATCTATTTTTTGGATGAAATAAAACTGAATAGTTCAACAGATAAGGAGATGAAAGCACAAATACAAATGGTTAAAACTTTCTCAGATGATACAAGAATGATATTTGATCTTGAGAAATGAGAAAAGCAACATTTACACCAGGAAAGCTGTAACACCACGAAAATATCAACTTAGTACAGGAATGTGATATAAAGAACATTGAGCAGGAAGGAGTTTATAAGTATCTGCAAATAGATGAAAGATCAGTAATAAAACATGAATAAGAGTGAATAAAGTTTGATAAGATGTACTTAATAAAACTTGACTGATATTAAAAATTGCCTTGACATCTAGGAATGAAGTTCAAGTTATGTATCAGTTTGCTTTTCCTGTTTTAAGTTACAGTTTTGGGGATGATCAACTGGCCCCATAATTATTGGATCGACTGGACTTAAAGACATAAAAACACTTTCTACTTGTGACGCCCGTGGCACTGGCCCAATGAAGGAGCCTCAATCCTCACAGCTAGAACAAATGAGAGGCGTCCACACACAGAGTAAACTACAATTTCCCTTAAGAGAACACAGAGCTCACAGTCAGTCTGGGACTGGTTTCTCCCTTTTTTCTCCAGATGCCCAATAAGACTCCTCACTGGCACTGTACAGATTTCAGCCTAGTGGTCAAGCCAAAACCTCCAGCACCCTCTCTGTCCAACCAGTGCTCTGTGTCCCTGCCCAACTAGTGGATACACACATTAAGATGTGATTTATATACAAACACACAGACACTCCTGGGGAAGGCTGGCACAGGTTTTCCAGCTATGCCCGCTTTCTGCCCAGACTATAAATTAGTACCGGCTACCCCCAACCACTACTATTAGCTGCTATAAGGCCCTTCCCAAAAGGTGACCAATTTCACTGTGTAATGTTACTGAGGAAATAGTTTAAAATAATATTGTAGGATAGTATGACAAATATAAAAATGAGCTAGACTAATAAGGCCTAAATTGCGATCTAACTCTAAGAGAAATCCCTGTTCTAAATACTACTTACATACAGAGCAAGCAAGTGCTACTAGATCTAAGACAAGATGCAAAATGCTATCTTTCTTTCTATCTGTCCTTAAATTGATAATGCACAGTACTGCTGAGTCATTTCAGATTAGATCATTCCTGTCTCTTTTCTGTTTAAGTTTCCCAGGCTCAAAGAACTTAAAATTTAACATTTATCTTTTGATATCCACCTGCCAGGAAGCCACAGCAATAAAAGACACTTTACATGTGAAAACTAGTAATTATCTATGTCTAAAGACAATAGAAAGAATTTCTAGCCCAGACATCCTGTCTCCGAGCTTGAGATCAAACAGTCATGAAATGCTTTACTTATCAGCTTTCTTCCAGCAGGGTGCACTGTGGTTACATTTTTGAAGCTCAGAACGTAACAGAATTTTCCTATATTTATTACACAGGCCTGTGGATCATATTACCATTTACAATGACATAGAATTATTTACAAAATTCTATTTAGCTAGGCTAGCAGCCTTCACATATCTCCTCCCCCCCCCCAGAGAACTCTGTTTTTCAAGTGACCCTTGGGAAATGTTTCTCGAGAGGGTTAGGTCTATTTGGGTATACTTTACCCCATTCCCTTTCTTAAGAGCCCATCTGCATTAGCATTGCTAATCCCACTGCAGTGCTGCACTGACATATTATATGCTTGCAGCCCTAGGCTCCATCTTAGCAACTTGGCATTTTGCTGGCTGGCTTGATGTAACCATGCTAGGCGATTGTGATCTGTAACGATAGTGGGTTTCCTTCCATACAGACAAGGCTGAAGTTTCTGCAGTGCCCACACTATGGCTAGACATTCCTTTTCTACAGCTACATAACATTCCTCCCTGGGTTGGAGCCTATGACTGAGATAAACCACTGGGTGCTCTTCTTCCTCTGAAGAAATCTGGCTAAGTACAGCCCCCACCCCATAGTTTGAAGCATCCATCTCCCCAAAAAATTCTTTGCTATATCTGGACTGGCTAACATAGGGGATTCTCCCAAAGCTTTTTTAAGCTTCTGGAATCCCTGCTCACATGCTGAGGTCCACACTATGTTATCTGGCCTGTTTCTTTCTTGTCAGGTCTGTGAGGGGAGCATCTATTGTTTCTCTAACTGGGGATGAATGTTCTGTAGTACCCTGCTGTCCCTAATAATGCGCTCATCTGCTTTTTGGTAACAGGTGCAGGCCATGCCTGAATGGCTTCCACTTTGGCAGGTTCTGGCCTGATCTTACCACTCCCCACTCTATATCCCAGGTAGAAGACCTATACCATACCCACCTGACATTTGCTCAGCTTAATAGTCAACCCTGCCCTCTGTTGTCTGCCCAGCACCTCCCTGATATGTTGAAGGTGCTCTTGCCAGGAATGGCTGTAGATGGCAATATCATCTAGGTAAGCAAGGGCAAAACCTCCTGCTAGGATATGATCTACCAGCCTTTGGAAAGTTGCTGGGGCATTTTTCATCCCAAAGTGCATCTTTGTGAACTCATATAAGCCAAAAGGAGTGACAAAGGCTGACCTCTCTCTAGCACTGGGAGTCAAGGGCACCTGCTGGTAACTCTTGGTAAGATCAATGGTGGCAAGTTACTTAGCCCTACCCAGTTGCTCTAGGGCTGCATCTGTCTGAGGCATGGGGTAAGGATCTGACTTTGCTTAACTATTTAATTTTCTGTATTCCACACAAAACCTGGTGCTGCCATCCCTCTTTGGCACTAGCACCACTGGGGAGGCGAAGGACAGTTGGTCTCTTGAATTACCTCTAGTTTCAACATTTCCTGTATCTCATCCATTAGAGCCTGTTTGACTCTCTCAGACACCCTGTAAGGGGCCTGCCTAATAAGCCTTTGGGGTCCTGTATGTACCTGGTGCTGCACCAGGTGGACACACCCTGTTTTCCCAGTGAACATGTCCCCAAACTCCTATAACACTGCTCAGATTTCTCAAACCTGGGTAGGAGATAGCTGCTGAGACATTGCTATCCCTAACACTGATGTGTCAGTCCGAGCCTCACTGAAGAGATCAGTCATCAGTTCTCCCTTAGAGTCCTCCTGCAATCCACTGCAAAAACTCAGCACAAGGGCCTCCCTATCATGGTAAGGTTTCATCATGTTAACATGGTACAGATTGTGCCCCTGCCTAGCAGTTCTACCATCTAGTTAACATCACTGACCTTCATCACCACCTTGTAGGGTCCCTACCAAGCTGCTTGCAGCTTGTTGTGTCTGACAGGAATGAGAACCATTACCTGCTGCTCTATAGCATACTCTCTAGCTCGAACATTCTTGTCATACCAGACCTTTTTCTGTTGTTGGACTTCTGCCAGGTTCTCCAGGGTCAAGCCCAGGAGTTCCCTGAGGCTTGTCCTGCAGTTTAGGACATATGCCACAACAGACTCATTGTGAGATTCACACTCAGCCTCCCACTGATTAGAAATTAAATCTAGAGGTCCCCTCACCCTTTGCCCATACAGCAACTCAAAGGGTGAAAAACCTGTGGATTCCTGGGGAACCTCTCTGTAAGCAAATAACAGATGGGGCAAATATTTGTCCCACTCCTTCTTAAACTGGTCTGCAAATGCCTGCAGCATGGACTTGAGTGTAGAGTTTAACATCTCAACAAGAACATTAGTCTGGGGATGGTAGGGAGATGGTAGGGGATGGTATTTAGGAGCTTCACCCCACAGTACTTCCACAGACAAGCCAGCAGGTCTGACATGAAATTGGCACCTCTATCAGTCAGGATTTCATTTGGGAAACCTAGCCTGCTGAAAATCTCTAGCAAAGCATTTTCCACCTTTTCTGCCTCAATGGAGGTCAAAGCCACTGCCTTAGGGTATCTTGTAGCATAATCTACTAGCACTAGGATATACTTTTTCCCTGTGACTCTTGGGCTACTCTGAGGTCCCACAATATCCATAGCTAACCTCTGAAATGGCTCCTCAATCACTGCATAGGCATCAAAGAAGCTCTCACCTTGTCTCCTGCCTTTCCTACCTTTTGGCACTGTTCACAGATCCTGCAGTACCCTCTTACATCTCTGGAAATTCCAGGTCAATAGAAGTTATGCATAAAATGTCTCTTTGTATGTTTTATGCCCATATGACCTGCAAAGGGAATATCATGGGCTTTGGCTAGAAGCACCAGATTTTAGGCTCTAGGCAGTACCAATTGTTGTATTCTCTCACCTTCTATCCCTCCCTCAGGGGTCCACTCTCTATACAGTAACACTTTGTCCCAGTATACAGAATTCCTCTTTCCTTTAGAATCATGCGCCTCACTAGCTACACCCACACACTGGCACAGTAATCAAGGCAGCTCAATCCTCACCACTAGCATCAATGAGGGGAGTGCACATTAGGAAGGATAACAAGTACACACACAGTAAAGTACAATTTCCCTTAAGAGCACACAGAGATCACAGTCAGTCTGGGTCTGTTTTCCCCCTTTTTCTCCAGATTCCAATAAGACTCCCTACTGGCACAGCTATAGGGGACAGATTTCAGCCTAGTGGTCAAGCCAAAACCTCCAGGACCTCTCTGTCCAACCAGTGCTTCATGTACCTGTCCAAGTAGCTGATACACACTTTAAGATTTGATTTATATACAAACACACAGACACTCCTGGGGAAGGCTGCCACAGGTTCTCCAGCTATACCCCTTTCTGCCCAGACTATAAGGCACTACTGACCACCAACTACTGCTGTCAGCTACAATAAGGCCTTTCCCAAAGGGTGACCGATTTCACTGTGCAATGTTACTGTTATCCAAATAGTAAGTGTGACCCAGGGCTAAGGCTAGTCTGGAAAGGCTTAATACAGTATCACCAAATACATGTAAAGTACTCTAAGAGCTTAAATTATCTCTACAGAAAACAGCCACAGTTGAAAGGTTTAAAAATATTTAATAATAAATACTAAAAACACAAGACAATACTTATTACTTCAACACAATGACATTACAATGTTCAGAAGTCCCAGGAAATACTTTAAAGCAATATTGTAGGATAGTCTGACAAATATAGAAAACAGCTAGACTAATCTGGCTAAGTTGCTATCTAACTCTAAGAGAAATCTCTGTTCCAAATACTACTTACATACAGGTCAAGCAAGTGCTGGTGTGTGGATGTTCTTACTAGATCCAAGACAAGATACAAAATGCTATCTTTTTTCTGTCCTTAAATTGATAATACACAGTACTGCTGAGTCATTTCAGATTACATCATTCCTGTATCTTCTCTGATTAAGTTTCCCAGGCTCACAGAACTTAAAATTTAGCATTTCTCTTTTGATCTCCACCTGCCTGGAAGCCATAACAATAAAAGACACTTTACATATGAGACCTAGTAATTATCTATGTCTAAAGACAATAGATACAATTTCTATCCCAGACATCCATTTCCGAACTTGAGATCAAACAGTTATAAAATGCTTTACTTATCAGCTTTTTTCCAGCAGGGTGCACTGTGGTTACATTTTTGAAGCTCAGAACATAACACAATTTTCTTACATTTGTTACACAAGCCTGTGGATCATATTAATATTTACAATGACATAGAATTATTTACAAAATTCTATCTAGCTAGGCTGGCAGCCTTCACAATACTTATCAAATGGTTTATAAAAATCAGTGTATACCAATATTATATATTCGTCACTCTGAAGGAGGTATGGGCCTCCACTAATTTGATTACATGTACAAATCTGCAGTTATGTGACTACATACATATCTGTTGACATCTTCACATCCAAACTTAGTGAATGTTTGGAAACATGAGGAGAACAATTCTAAGATGACATATTTGCTTGATTTAGCAGAAGCATGTCATTGTCATGTCAAGCAGAAATGAAAATCAAACCATTAGAAGACAAATATCAGACAGCAAATGAATATACTAAAAAACAAAAGAAAGAATATATGGAGAAGGAACAGATGAGAAGAAAAACATGAGGAAAATCTTTAAATATAGTGACAGTTCAGAGATGTCCTGGAACAACCTCACACAGGCCAACATTTGATGCAGGAAAGGTTAAAGACAGGTGAACTGAAACCAAAATATGAAAGGTAAATAAAGACAACCCAGAACAGTAGACTACATACACTCTGGCCTATAAAATCTGTTGAAAAGGTGGGAGAAACAGACAAAATGCAGGTTCTCTAAACAATAACTGGAAACAGTTGCACATCCTGTCGCTTGTAATATACTCATGGCAGAGTGCCTCTATACTGAAATGTACAGTGATGTGATAAGACTGTTGCACTGGGGATTGTGCAAACACTACACTATAGGCGTTGCATTAAGAAAATTGAATCACAAACCATTCTACAGAATGATAAAATGTATATAACATAGAATCATTCATTCCACCAGTTTAAAAACTAATGTGAAAAAAGCAGATATAGTAGTCTATGATCATTGAAATTGCTACAGTGTCTTATGTAGAGAGAGACACAGAATCATAAAATATCAGAATTTGCAGGGAGAAACAACAGAGATGCTCAGGCAATTTCAGTAGTAGTAGGAGCAATGGGTCTAATAGAAAAGAATATATAGTCGTACTTAGATATGCTACCAGTACATGTAACCTTGTGTGAATTACAGAAGGATGCAATCCTGGGCACATTGCAGGTGCTGAGAAAGACTGAAACAATGCTAATTTCATGAACTCTAATAGTACTCTGACTTAAGAATGGGGTCCATACCTGTCATGGTATTAGAAACCAAAAAGATGTAGAGAAATTAAACTAATATGAGTAATCTAACAAGAAAAACTGCTGGAGGTCCAGGGACCACACAGGTCCAGTATAAACCACACAGCTAGTAGTAACCGCCAAAGATTTATTGAGCAAAAAACAGCAGTCAAACGCTTTCATCTTACATCAAGATTTCATCAGAACTGCAGTAATCATATAAACCACACAATATAAAGGAACATCCTGTAGTCATGTGGTTAAAACCGACCAATACAAATAATGCTTAAAAAAACTAATTAATTAAAAACTTGAATGACAGTTTGAAACAGTGTGTATAAGTGAAAAAAAACAGTGCCAAACATGTTAGAATGTATATACAACAAATTAGAAAGATGACTGATAAATTGCCCCTCCATAATTTTCAATTTTAGTATTGGGGTAATGGAACAACAGTCATTAAGCCCAAGGGGAGTAAGGGCATCACACATCAAAATCCAGATTAATTCCTTTCTGTTGAGGTGTTCTTCTGTATTAAAACCCCTTGCATCCCATTCCATATAGCTCAACTCTACAAACTTGAAGTGGTGGTCAGAAAAAGCTGAAATATGCCTATACAAGGTATTGGTGTTCTTCCCCTTTTTGATGCCATTCAAGTGTTCATAAATTCTTTTTTTCAGCTTACAACTAGTCTTTCCAATGTAGAATGCCTTACAACATTGACAAAGAGCTCCCTATTCCACCCCCTTGGATACACAATTGAGGTGTTTTTTACCATAAATTTCCTATTCCTGATGAAAATTGAATCGCACAATAAAATATGCTAACAATAGTTGCAATGATTGCATTTGTACATGCCCTTAGATCTAATTGAACAACTTACATCACATTTCATTTCTAAAAGGTTCTTAAAAGAGTTGCCTTTTCTGAACACAACCTTTGGCTTGACCACAAACAATTATTTGCCTTCATTGATACTCATTACAATTGGCCAAAAATTACACACTGTGTCCACTACATCATAGATATTAACAGAAAAGGTGACTATTAGTGAATGTTCAAAAGGGGCAATTAATGGTTATGTTTCTTTGCACAAGCTATTACCAGCCAAATAGTCATCAGTTCAACCACCAAGGATAGGTAATAGCGGTTTGTAAAAACCATTCCTCCTCTTACCCTGGACTTCTTCCTTAATACTGTCCAATAACTCATGAGGGTAACCTCTTTTACAGAAAATGCCAATCAATTTATCTATTTCAGAAGTGAAAGTGGCATCATCAGAAATCATACAAGCAAGTCTGATCAACTGCCCCTTGACTACAACCCTCCTTTGAAATTGTGGATGCCAACTATTGAAATGGAGGTAAGAGTTGGAAAAAGTTTTTTTACGGAAGATGTTGGAACAAAAACAAGTTCTCGAATAATCCTTGGTTATCAATACATCCAAATAGGCCATTGAATCATGATCAAACATATGGGTAAACTTTAGGAAAGATGTACTACCATTAATATACTCAAGAAATTTGTTCAATTTTGTAGCGGAGTCATCCCAGATGATAAAAATGTTGTCCAGGAAACTAATATAGAATGACCAACATTTGGCAAAGGGACTATTAAATACATAATGCTTCTCCCACTAGGCCATGACCAAGTTGGCAAAGCATGGGATGCAATAAACCCCCATGGCCACCCCACTCACCTGTTTGAACAACTGGCCTTCAAAATAAAGAAAATTGTTGGTCAAAACCAGATCCATAAGTGTACAAGCCATGTTAATGTCATTTTTCAACAACAGTCCTATGTCAGAAAGAATACTTTCCAGCCACTCCAACCCTACCTTGTGGAGAATGACAGAATATACATTTTGGACATCTATTGTGACAAGAATACAGTCACTCAAGAACCTGAGCTTCGTTAGCCTGGTCAAAAAAATCCCAAGAATCCTTGCAAATATGTGGGACTTTAGTGACTGATGGTTTTAGCAGGCTGTCCACATATTTGGCTATGTAGAAGGTCTTGCTTCTACCCATGTCCACTATGGGTCTCAAAGGTGGATTTTGGAGATCTGTATGGATTTTGGATATCCCAAAGATGCCTGCTACCACTGCATTGATTGAGTAAATAATCATACGTATCACTGTTAACTTGCCCCTGCATGATCATGTCATAAAGACAGATATCAATTTTTAAATAGGCAATATTGAGCTAATTCTTCGATATCTGGACATAAGTCTCAGTGAAAAGGAACTCATACGCACAATTGTTATCGTCATTGACATCCATCACAACTATTTCCCCACTCTTGCTGGTTTTATTATCCTGATACTCTTGTTGCTACATAATTCTTTGAACAACAATGCCTCCTCATTGGATAAGTTGTAGTCTCTAGCTGTTTTTTAGAAAAAGATTTCCAAATTTCTAATTCACTCATTTTCTCAAAGAGAGATAACCAGCTGTTTAACTGTGGGTTGAATTAACTAGCTTTTTTGAGAGGTTTGTTGAGGTTTGTGCCAAGGTTCATGGAGTCAGTTTTGAACCAGAGTGCCAAATTAAGCTTATGTGTAAATGATTTTAAATTGATTAAAACCTCAGCCAAATCAGACTCCTTATTCAGCACAAAACAACCCTTTGCTTAACACATTGGCATGCTCACTTGTAATGTTGAAACTTGAAAAGTTATATACAGAAAAATCATTACCCATATTTTGAATACAAACTGGTACCTCCCTAAAATTATTAGGGATAACCGTATTTTCAACATCAGAAAATAAGCTAGAACTAGACCCAATAAATGTGGATACCTGTAAAGCAGGTTTGATAACAACCATATTAACAGAGTCAAAGTGAACAATATTTTCATCTGAATTATTCAAGGATTTAGGATAGTCATCCAGCTGTACCTCACTAACTAAACTAATGCCTGGAGCCCCCCTATTCACACCATCCTTTTGCAATGCTCCAAAATCCGTCCCAAAGTCTGTGTCAACTGCAATAACTCTGGAGAACTGACTACTAGAAATGCAAAAGTCACTAGCATCAACTTCAGCTTCACAAAGTAAACTGGTCATTGCATAAGTGGTGTCATGTAAAAATTCCCCATTTTCAAATCCACTGTTCATGTCCCTCAAAGGTGAATTAACTAGTGAACAGGTTACCATAACGTTGTGAACCCCACTAGTCGTGGTTGAACAAATGAAACTGTTGAAATTATTTGACTTGTTTACATCCATGAATACCGATTCAGACAAAGCATAACAATTATTGTCAATATTTGCACCATTAAACATAGGTGAAATCAACTCAAAACTATATGAAAAGTTCCCAGAGCTGAACTCCTGACTCAAAGATTAATTGTATCCACATGCTGGTGTACAGTCAACACAAAATGTACAGCATTGACTTTCACAACAAACACAGTGATTCTCAAAAGTAACTATTGGCATATTATCCAAATGACCTACATAGTTAAATTCAAGGATGCCCAAGCTTGTCCTATCAGGCAACGCATCAAATTGTCCAAAAAAACTTGAGCTATCTAAATCTGTTGTATTAATGACAATGTCCACATGTCCCAGATAAAATTCTGAGGATGAACTATGTAGTGCATTAATGTCCTTACAAGCTTCTACAGTCTCAAATCCCAATGTTCTGTCGATTGAAATGGGTATATAATCCCCCATAGTACATACCTGATCCTTTAATAACATTTCTTCCTCATGGTTTTTCTTCCCTGAGCATTTTTTTTTGCTACTCGTTACCAGCCTTAAAGTTGTTTGAGCTGCTATTGTATGATCTGAAATGAGAAGCCTTTGGCCTGGCTCCCAAATGCTCAAAGTTAGGATTATTGTTTATATTCCAGTTTCTGTTATGTTCTTTAGCAGAAAAAGTACTGGATTCTTGCCCTTTTACTTTTTCCTTTTGGTAGAGCCTCTCAGAATATCTTGGCAGTTGTTCACTGTTTCCAACTCCTTCCTGGAAGCCCAGGTCATCAGAATTATATGAATTTAAGCCCTCCTGCTATCCATCATTTGATTGTGGCTCTACTATTGGCTGTCCTGGTTCAGAAGCCTTGGGTGTCAGGGGATATCCCTTACCTTTGCCATAAGCTTCTGTATCTCTCTGCAGTTTTCTAACTTTCATGGTTTTTAATGCAGCACAAGTTTCATCAATCATTTTGAACAGGCTATAGTAGTTGGTGTAAAAATGATCAAATAAACCATCAGTAGTTAGATTAGTATTAATAATGTCCAGGTCACAAGATAATTTGTCTAATTTGACTACATTTCATGTATGATTAAATGAATTATGTCTGTGCCTGCTTTGTTGAAAATATTAATTAAAGCTTTGTGAAAGTCAGAGTCAGTTTCTACTACATTAGGGAAACTCCACAAATGTAGCCCTTTGGAATTAAGCCTCTCTTTATGTTCTCCTGCAAATATGCATTGTCCAATTGAAGTTTTTTATAAGCCAGTAATTTCTCCTGAAATAACTGTAACTGGTCAACAAAGGAGCACTCACCTATAATGTTATAGCTGGTGTTGGCCTGATTGGAGCTTGACAGAGAAAATTCAAAGATGTCAGATTTCCATGTATCAAAGTCCAACAGCTCCCAGTGCTTAGAATACCTTGGCTGGTCAACCCCACCAAGTTGGATAGACTAAAAGGAAAGGCAACCAGAACATTGCTCCAATTGAGAATTAATATTTGTTGTAGAAGTGTTGTCACCTTGGAATTGCAGGTTGAGTTTGTCCAAAGGAGCAGTGAGTTTACCTATACCAGCACAAATTTGGGAAACCAGATCCAAGTTGGCTGACCCAGATCCTTCTCCAGTGGCCATAAACAAATCCAACAAGAGAAACCAGGAACCTAAAACTGATGGAGGGCCAGGGACCACACAGGTCCAGTATAAACCACACAGCTAGTAGTAACCACCAAAAATTTATTGAGCAAAAAACAGCAGTCAAGCACTTTCGTCTTACATCAAGACTTCATCAGATGTGATGTGATGAAAGTCTCAAATCCCATTGTTCTGTCAATAAAAATGAGTAGGCTTCATAAAATTGATCACAATAGACTAAAAATGATTTCATGTTTCAAACATCAGTAAATCTCTTAAATCACCTGGTTTGATTTAATTTCAAACTTCATTATTAATTTTACAGTTATCACCTTTCTGTGCTGACTTCTATTTTTGCATAAATTGTCACTAACTTAGTTTAATTCAGACTTCAGTTGTCTATCTATAAATAAAGAATAACAAAGCTGAAAATTTCAAATCTAATTACTATTTTTTTTCTGTCAATTAACCAATTGCTGGTTGAATGGCAAATGTATGTTTACTGGTTAGCAAATATATTGGGAAATAATTGCTTTAGTCATTAGAATACTAGATTTATTCATACACATTATTTATCAGTATTCAAATGGGGGAGTGAACAGCAGTTATATGATTTGCGGAATTATGGATAAGCTATACCTCACTTACCTCTGAACTTCTATAATTTAAGCTGCCACTTTGACTTTTGGCATTGGACTTTGCCTTGCTCATCCTAGGTTAATTGATTTTGTTTTGATTTTTGTCATAAAGACCTGTTCAAGGATATGCACATTATTATATGTGATATAATTGTACATGCAGTTTGCTTATCATTGACTTTATAGGGTCTAGTATTTAAAAACTCTCTATTCCAAAAAATATAAAGCATGTTTCTCTTTTGGGTGCACTGCTAAGATTTTTAAAAGCCAGCACTATGCTTTTTAATGTTCAGAGGTTGAGCAATATGGGACCAGATATGAGGCGTGTGATGTACTGTAGCTTTTAATTACTAAGTATTTTAGAGTCTGAATCATGCAACAAGGCTAGGTTTATTAGTCAGTGTGTAGTAAAAGATAATGGTGGAAATATCCAAGATCCTTTGTGTGTTCGGAGTATCTATGCCATTCCAAATTATCAAACATCTTGGTATAAGGAGAAGTCAGAACTCTAACTTTAAATTAGTTTAGAGAAGACACCATTCATATAAGACTGTTTTTACTGATTGTCCTTATTCTGCTCAGTGTTAAAGGCTACTAAAGTAACTGTTGAATTGCTAGAGATGAAGGTAAAGATGAATCTTATACAGATATTTAAAATGTTCAATAATAACTTTTGGGAAGTATACAGATATGTCCAAAAGAAACAGGCTCACAAAACAAGTTCAGCTCCACAGATCCCAACAGACCATGCCAGTCAGTAGTATATAGATGTTCTTAACGCAAAATTTATTATTAAACAATATAAAAACAGCGTTTTCACCACTAGAAGTACAATGGCTTCTTCAGAGAACAAGTAAAAGTTTTTAAAATTGGCGCCACTTATACAACCTGAATATACGTGGTTAATGTTTAGTACACGTCATTTCCTTCCTTTCTTGATTTACAAAAAAATCTACTTTACATACTGATAAAATCTTATATGTTACTCATAGAAACTGAACCTCACGTAGTAGTATTATCTAATTCCTTTTAAAATTAAAAATAAAAATATAAGTGTATGTTTATAAAACCGAAATATACCCGCTCAATACATAAATAGTTATTTCTACAATGATGTGGTATAATATGATCCTCAAAAAACTATTATGTACTTCTGTATTATCATAAGTGAACATACTTTTAAATGCTCCAGTTTAGTCCTTTGTCATATGCCAGTTGACATTCTTTATATTTTGTAAAATAATACAGAAGTGTGTTTTTTGAAAGTCGACCATATTGTGGTCATTTTATTTATACCACCTATATTGTATCTTGAAAGTACCAAGTTGTGTATAATTGTAGATATTTGAATCAATGTTATGTTATATAATTAAAATAAAAATTAAATATTAAATATTAAATGTATAAATAACCATTAAATATGAACATTTAGTTCTATAATATCAATACATGTGTGTCAATTGACTCTTACTACTATAGTTGATATTCTTGTTAAGTAAAAATATGTCAGATATAAAAAGTATGTACAGATATGTGTGTAAAAATGTGTAAAAAAATGTGTAAAAAATGTGTAAAAATGTGTGTACTTGGACAATTATGTACCCATTATATGTGTGTATAAATTAATAAAGTCCCATTAATATGGTACTATCCACTATACGTTAAGTATCTTAGTTCAAATGATATTATCTAAGGTAACTTTTCAATTTAAGTAAACAGGAAATATTACAATTTTCATTTAAACCAGGAGAGTTGAATGCATTGAGTTTTATTTGCCACTCCAACTCTCTGGTTTCCAAGATGATTGATGTAGGGCCACCTCTGGTGTTGTGGGGAATATGGTCAATAGCTGTAAAATAAAATTTATGCCCTGTATGTTGGTCAATGTGTTTTGCTAAGGCATTATCATTTTTTTGTTTCCTAATTGCGTACATATGCTGGTAAATCCTCTCCTTAAACTTACGGTCTGTTTTTCCAACATAGTACGCAGGGCAGCTATCACAGGTAGCAAGATATACAATGGACTTAGTGTCACAATTTATCTTGTGACTGATAAGATATTTTTTGCCATTGATTTGGAAAGAATTCCCTGTCTTAAGGCTACTGCACCAGTTACAGTGCCCACAAGTGAACGTCCCTTTCTGTTTTGAAAAGGAGTCAACACTTGTATTTCTTTCTAACAAAGTCTTTAAATTTTTTCCTTTCCTGTATACAATAATTTTAAAAACTTTTACTTGTTCTCTGAAGAAGCCATTGTACTTCTAGTGGCGAAAACGCTGTTTTTATATTGTTTAATAATAAATTTTGCATTAAGAACATCTATATACTACTGACTGGCGAAGTATACAGATATGTTATATTCTGCAGCAGATTCAAAATGTTCGGAGAATCACTAGGGAAGGCCTCAACGAAACAAATTGCAAAGCAGATGGTGTAATATAAATATACCAAAAGGCATTTCCCACAGAATGGCATCAAAGAGTAACATACCTCCAGATCCCACCCAGCTTGGCTTTGTAAAAGGCAGATCCTGCCTTTTAAACCTGTTTGACTTTTTTGAAACAGTCACTAGAGCCATTGATGAGGACAAAGCAGTCCATACAGCCTACCTGGACTTGGCTAAAGCTTTCGACACAATACCCCACTCTGGCATCATAGACAAGCTCAACAGCTTAAATGTAAATCCATATGTCACAAGATGGGTGGCAAACTGGCTAAAGGATAGAACCCATAAAGTCAAAATCGCTGGAGCCATGTCAGACTCAAAGCCAGTGACAAGTGGTGTCCCACAGGGCTCTGTCCTGGGACCCCTCTTGTTCGGCATTTATTTCTCAGATGTGAAAGCAAACATGGGAAGGTTGTGGCTGACAAAGTTCGCAGATGACTGCAAACTAGGCGCCATAGTCGATACACCAGCTGACACATACATCCTACAGAAAAGCCTCACTGAAACGGACAACTGGTGCCGGAGTCATGGCCTTAAACTAAATGCCAAAAAATGTATAGTCATCCCCTTTGGGAAAAACAAAGTGCCCACAAATTATCACATAGGCGGTAACCCACTGAGTATGGGAAAAGCAATCAGAGACCTGGGGACCCAAGTCGATAGTGACCTCTTATTTGACACCCACGTTGCCAAAGTGGTTAGAAAGACTTTCTACCTTGCCCACCTTATCATGAAGGGATTCACATCCAGATCAAAGGAGGTCATTGTGCCCCTGTACTCCTCCCTTATCAGGCCCATGATTGAGTACAATGCCCCATTTGGTATGTACCTCACCGGGCACTTGCAACAGCTAGAGAGACCCCAAAGGTACCTCACCAAGAGAATCAAGGGTCTCCAACATATGTCATATGCTGCCAGACTAAAGAAACTCCAACTCTATTCAGTAGCATACCGCCTACTCAGAGGTGATCTGTGCCTGACGTACAAGGCCATGTCCAATCAGGAATTGATGGACATGCTCCACCTTAAAAAATCCAAATCCATCAGAACCACGAGAGCTAAAGATTTGAACCTCAGCACAAATATGAATAGGACATGCTGGAGGGACAGATTCATAACTCAGAGGCTTCCCATACTCTGGGACAGAATCCCAGTTCATGTTAGGCAGAGCCCCTCACTGACTCTCTTCAAGAGAAATCTTGACGAGTGGATGGGAGATCGTAGGTTTACCCCAGGGGTCATCTCTGTGTCACTACTAGACAGAGGCACAGTAAACTAATTCTATTATGTAAGGGGGTCTTCTCTGTGTCACTACTAGACAGAGTCACAGTATTCTAAATCTATTCTGTACACTTTTGTACCATTACATGGGGTGGCAAAAGCCACATCACTATGGCTAGGCTTATAAATGCCCCAGGGCAGCTAGCCTAGTACCAAACTATGAAACTATGAAATGGAGCTTGTGGCACCTCTACTGTGCATACAGTTTATCACAGTACCAGTTCACTGCATAGTATATAAAGAACCAAATGTATCCATAAAGGCATAGACATGTCAATACTACCAAAATAAAGTGCCTACACTCTCAGACACAGGGATATTGCCACGTAGCTACCAACAGCCATATATCACATGCAACATCATAGATCTACACAACAGTGTGTTGTGAGGTGCATTGCACAGGGATCACATATACAGCACGCATACTGCAAGGAGCAGAGGGGAAAGAAAACCAAAAATAGGGCACACAAAAGCAAGAGAACAAGAAAAAGGAAAGTCATCACATGCACATGATAAAAATGTATAGAGGATTATCTTTTTAGGGGATGCTGCCCCTTTATTTACAAGAAGGCAGAGCAGGAAGAGACAGAAAATAATCAAAAGATTCATAACATAAACAAAAAGCACAGAAAATAATCAAACAGTGGTGCATATAGAAGCAGACAAACAAGAAAGATAAGACTGGGCAAAGCCTGATACAACTGAGAAGAGATTGCAAGGGATATGAATGTTTAAAAGATGGGCACATGTTGGATAATGTTAAGAAGTCAAAGCAGGGAATGATGACATAACAAACGTCGGGTGTGTGGGGAATAACACTGTGTGCATAGAAGAAGACAAAACATATGACAGCGGCCATGTAAAATGGCAGCTATGTGTGACCCACTGTATATACCCATAATATTTAGAGGCTTTGTCTTAAAATTACAATAATCAAAATTGTGGTCCTCAGAAAAATAAGACTGCATACATAAACAGCATGGGTGTACACTAATTATGTTGTGTTGGAGTGTCCCCATTCCGAGGTATTATGATCTCAGTATTAGTGTATATATATATATATATATATATATATATATATATATATATATATATATATATATATATATACATTAGGCATATGAGAGGTACAAGGAAAGAGACCTCCTTAAAAATACTTTAATGCTACTGCAATAAGTTTCACTGTATTTCATTTACAGCTGCAGTCTATTTTCTGAAGTTGTGGGACTCACAACTACAGATCCTACACTTTTGGTAGGAAACCATAGAAAGAAGTCATTAATGTACACACAAAATGCACATTGTATCCAAATTATGTGTACATATCATTATACACAGATATGAGATAATGGCCACAATTCACAGATTGTTTACCAGCATGCAAAGCTATTCAGTCTTGCCATCAAAATGTTAAATAACGTATTCTGCACTGTTTACCTGGCATATCAGTCTCTAAGAGTAAAGCTGCAGAATGCAAAGCTGCAAATTTCTACCTCAGCAATCAGTACTGATTCATAAGCCTGAGCTTCTCTAATAGCACATTCCTGCATTACTAGGCAGCAAACATCAGAGTATCACAAGAAAATGTGGTAATTGGTTGCAGGGCCTATTCTAATGCAACCTATAAGTAACCATGAGCTTAGGATATGGGCAAAGTACTGAAGTCATACACTATATACTGTACAAGTTACACTGAACGACATTGAAGAAAATGCATAAGTGCACAAAACTAGGTAGAAGTGTGCATCTATACATTTCATAGCTATCCTCTGAACAGATTGCTGATTAAGGTAAGTAGTCCTGAACGCTTTGCTTAATTCTTTGCTTGCTTATGTGCATGTATATTTGTGTGTGAGTGTGTGTGTGTGTGTGTGTGTGTGTGTGTGTGTGTGTGTGTGTGTGTGTGTGTGTGTGTGTGTGTGTGCACGTATATGTGTGTGTATGTACACCCCCAGTAAGGCCAGTCTGTCGTCGCTAGTCTCAGACATCCCCACAGCTTAACAGTAAGTTTGATAGCTGCCAAATTATGGTTCATGTCAGCTGATTTCATACAACAAACCACAACTAGGTACATATTATTGTTTTCAGTCTGTGGATGTTTGAGTTGTGTGTGTGTAACTGTATATGGATGTGTGTAGGGATTAATGACTGGGAGCTTGTGTGCAAGCATGTGTCCTTGTCTATGTTTGTCACTGTTTGAGGGTGGGTGAATGGCAATGTGTGGTCTACATAATACATGCTAGTAAGGCACTCAATTGACTGGTGCTGATGTATTCAGTCCAGTGTCTCTTATTCTTGTGAATTCCCCAGTAATGAGATGTTGCCCTTGTGCCTTATGCCTAAACTACAAATAACTAAAACGTGTAGTAACAGCACAACACTTCTATGCAATACACTTTGTGCCACTGCACTGATATCTATGAATCCCAGTCAGTGTGTACAACAAAATCTGTCCTGATTCTTGTACCCAGAGTTGTTAGAGATTTACATGCATATAAATTACTGTACATGGATGAGAGGCAATTCATACAGCAGTTTGTATCTTAGCCAGTCTAAACAGAGATGTCAAAGGTCTACAGTTTGGTATAGCAATTCTATACCATGTATCCTAAACACATATATATAATGTGTTTTATGAAGTATAGTGAGAAAAGGCTATAATGAAAAGAGAAGAAAAAAATACATTTTTATCAAAAGATTTATTAGAAAACCTGGAAGACAAATCACATAATGTTCATCTCTTGTTTAAGTATCAGCAGACTACATGTACATATTCAGTGCCCCCTTTTTAAAAATGCATTAATAAATTATATCACGGTAATTATTTGCAACAGATTAGAAAAAAATGTATCATAGGCATTCTAGTGTTTTGAATGTGATTTACTTTGAATTCAAATTTTGAAATAATTGCATTATATAACAGATATATTATGTAACAGATTTAATATATTTTTAATGTCTGGTATTAATCCTCCTTATGTGTAGTCAGAACAGCACAATGGTTTCTTTAGGAGACTACATTATCTCAAAAGCTGAAGTATTGGTTGTCACTGCCAAGATTAGGCTACAGTCTCTATCTCATTAACAGATGAAAAAGTAATAGATTAAACAAAGCTTCATCCAGCTTTCATGTGACAAATTATTGCATTCAAACGTAACTGCAGGCAGCATTTTAAACTTTTCTGTTTCTTCACTGATTTTTGTTTCATTAGATTGCATATTTCAGCTTGACCATTACTCTGAGAATAGTGTGGACATGACATGGTATGCCTAAATTATTAGTGTTTAGAAAAAAATCTTAAAACACTTGGCTTGAAAATGAGATTCATTCTTAGAAGTAATTTTTGAGATGAATGTCTTGAGAAAATACCTTTCGAGGACACGATAGTAAGACTAGCTGATTGTTTCAGCTGTATTACTTCTGGGTATTTATAGTAATAATATACACATACTACATAGGGGATTATAATCGGTTCACCCATCATAACCAGCTTATTACATGTTCAACACATGGATGACAAGAAATTCACCTTGAGAGATAAGCTCGAGAGGTGAATCTCAGCATCCATGTTGAGAACACATAATACAGGGTTATGATTGGTGAGATGACATAATTCCTTGTAGCCCGTGGAGCTTTATCTGCTCCATGTACTGTTAGTTACTGGGGAAAAAATTGCTAGGTGTTTTATTGGCTTTCAAAGTTGTAAAACACTAAGTGGATGCTGTCAGAAAGTCAGTGTAATGCTGTCTGCCACATTTTTTAATGCCACTCTACTGTCCAGATTTTCACAGGACATCCACATATATTCATATTAATGGTCCATTCATCATAAAATCTGTGGTTTTAAGATAAATCACAGAGGACTGAAGTCACTAAATAATAACATAGATTTCAGTTTCAGAGTTCATATTCTTCACATTATGCAAGTGAACACATCATGTTATTACAGCAATTTTCAAACAGATTTTACTACTAAGTGGTAGATGTGGCCTTAACAAGTTTGGCTGAGTATGTGTAACAATTCTTAAGCTTGAGTCACACACCATTCTAACAACTAACCGGTTTGTCTTTTTCTGAATATTGGAGCATAATCATATTTTATGCAAAACAAAGTAAATGTGTTAGTACTGAAGTAAATCAACATCTACTTTTTGCCATGGGAAAACTAGAATATTCAAGAAATCCTGACTTCTTGTACATTTTACTTATGAACAGTTGTACAGACGCCACATCTGAGAGTACGTTTGTTGATTTGTTCAGACAATTTCAGTGAATATAAAGTATACCTGACTGTCTCTTGACACTTGACTGTGCATAAACGTGACTCAGGAATCTCTCAGAGGACCTGGAACAGTGACTTTATATGCTTTATGTTCTTTACAAAGCAAGTATTAAAAACAGAAAGTCTATCTCTATCCCTTTAATAAATTGGACTTATTTAGGCATTGGTCTGGCTAACCATTCATAATAACTTCTTTCAGCAGTTGCATTTGTCCATTTTTTCTGGTAAATCACTTAAGCTAACTTCATTTGTCAGTAGAGATTGATAGCTGTTTAATGATGTGAATAACTTTTTTTAGTCTTTCCAGATCATCTTCTGTCTGCTCCTTAAAGTGAGTTCAAGTTAAAGGATCAGCTATAAGTGTGGGTTTTTAAGTTCATACTTAGCAGTTGATATACTGCGGTGGTGGTTCTGCGATAGCGTTGTCGCCTCACAGTAAGACATGGTCCTGTTTGATTCTCAGCTAGAGCGTCATCTGTGTGGAGACATACATGAATGGGTGTACCTTTGTTGAAGTTTGTACGTCAGGGCCAGCAACTTAGCATATAAAAATCCACTGCCAATCATTAGCGGACCGGAGTTCTGCTGTGGCGACCCTAACCAGGAAAAGCCGAAAGACACAACAACAACTTAGCAGTTGATATGGATGGCTCAAATGTAACCTAGCCAATGTAATGCCATCTACATGCTTGTCTGATTTATGTCAGATATTAAGATGTTATTCTAGTAAGAGTAACAGCATGCTTTGTTAGCTGTCTGAAGTCCGAAACAATGATTTTTGAAAATACTGTACTGTATGTATTTATTTATTTCCATTGGTTAACTAGGATAGTCTAACTGAACAAAACCTCTTTGCAGTGGAAGCCTGGTGAGAAAAGCTTTGTGTTTACATACTGAATCATAAAACATTACAACCATAGCATGTGATTGCAAATTTTAATTTATGCAAAGTGGGTTTTAGAAATACAAAAAATTTCCAAAAACATACATATGCATGAAAAAAAGAGACAAATGGTCTACATATGATATTTATACTAAAATAGGGCACAAACATTCACATGTTGGCTATATACAAGTAGAAAAGAGAATGGTTATAAGAAAACACAGAGTGATGAATATGTTTATTTCAGAAAAGTATGATAGGTTTATGGCTGCAAGTGGTAAGATTATTCAAGTGCAGAACAATAGCATAACCAAGAATTGAACATGAATTGTTTGAGTATGGCTTTAAAGAATCAGTTTTTCTAGTTGTTGTAGTTCAATTGGTATGTTGGCGTACAGTCTAGTGACATAATATGAATAACTTGAGTCACCAGCTATGGTTTTAGGTTTACTACAAATTGGGAGACATTTATTTCTTGATTAAACTTCCCTTGTAGGTGAGCAATGCTGGAGAATATTGTTTAAAGAAGGACAGTTTTGGTCTTATAATTAAAATTGTGTGCAGTAATGAGTTGCATGTAAGAAAATTTCTGTGGAAGCTAAAACCAGTATAATTGTTTCTGCACAGCACAGTAATGTATTCTGGATGGAAGGTTAGTTACAAATTTAGCTGTCTTGGTATAGAATGCATCAAGTTTCTTTATGCATGTAGGGGTAGGTTAGTAATGATGGGAGCTGTATAATGAAGTGATGTAGATTGCGATTTGATTCCGTAGTAGGTGTTAAGCCAGAGACATTATAATCATGGAATATTTAACCATAGGTAACAGCTAACATTTCCTTTCCTTACCTTGTTTGTGTTTCCATTAAAACTCAAGATACATTTTAACTGCTCTTCTATCTTGTAGCAACAATGTACCTATTCCAATGAAATTGACGAGTGCCAACTTAAAGACATGATAAAAAAATCAGTCTCAGCTTATATGACAATGTTGAACAACTAAAAGTATCTCTATTGCGTAGTAGATTTAAACCCAGTTACATTGTGCACTATTAGACCCCTTAGTGGTGGTCTGATATCTGATGAGTATGAGTTTTGACAGATACTGAGACACAAACCCATAGTTATACTATATGTCTGGTGCACTGTGCAGTTCCCTGATCTGGTGCACCCTCAAGTCTAACTTAAGTATTAAAAGGACAGAAGGTTCTTTTAGAGTCAAGAAATCAAGAAACAAACATGCAAACAAAGAGAGAAACAACAACAACAAAAAATCATAACATACTTGACTACCAAAAAGATAAAAAAAAAAAAAAAAAAAAAGCTCTGCAACTTAAGCAAGCTACTTGCTATACTTGCTGTAACATAACAAGTATTTGTTGCAGTTGAAACACCATGCCCTAAGTCCTTCTGCTGTAAACACAATTACAGTATCGGCACTCTTTTCTGAATGTCAGTTCTCTACTAATTCACCATCAACATCTGTGGATCGCACTGTATATCATAAAGAATGTTGTTAATTAATAATTTATATTCTTAGCATTCTTTCAAACTTCTGCAAGTAAGTTTTTGCTCTAAAAGAAGTTCAAAATGTGTTAAACTTTGCTAATGACCTTTGTCAGAAATGTTGCATTTTAACTGGCATGAGCATAGATGACAGAAACCATTCTGGGCTCATTAATTTTGAATTATCTCACATCATTAGTGCAACTTGCCATATCTTAGGAAGTACAGACAAGTCTCGGTCTCTCTCTCTCTCTCTCTTTCTCTCTCTTTTTCTTTTTGTAAATATAAAGGACAGCTATTTTTAAATCACAGTATTATTGATGTTTTATTTTTCATTCATTTTGAAATTCTCTTACTGGAGTCTGACTGATTTTTATACAACTAGAAATAATGCACATGTGCTAAAGTTACTACAGTAGAAATTTTAAAATACCATTAGTTAAAACTCTGCATATGATTTTAAGGAGTAAATAAATGCTTGCTAATTATTGTTTTGTTTTTACAGGTTTTGCACCAATTAATGGAATGTGTAGTAAATACAGAAGCTGCACCATCAATGAAGACACAGGTCTTGGTTTAGCATTTACTATTGCTCATGAATCAGGCCACAAGTAAGTGTCTACTATTAAGTAATTCTTATACTTAACACTACATAAACTTAGATCATCTGGGGGTGCAATTCTGCATACAGCATCAGTAAAGCTGAAGATAACATATGAATAAAACAACATCTGATCTCTGGATTCATAAAATAAGTAGCAAATATTCTGACTCCAAATTTTCCCAAATTTGCAACTATAAAAAAATATTTGAAGTATAAATATGATTATCAGTCACTTATTTCAAACTACTTTTTATTCCTTATACAATAGGTAGGGACAAGAGTGTATAAAACTTGAAGTAGTGTCAAATTATTAAAGTGTAATCAGTGGGCAATTATAGACAAGCTTTTATTGCAGTTTTTGCCAAATACTAGATGCTTTCATTGCTATTGTACAAAACAAAAGCTCCATCTAAATGAATTTTGGATTTGTGAATAGATGCTTGTTTTGAAAAAAATGTTTACCCAGCGAAATTACACATTTTCTTCTTGTGCTAAAGAAGCTTGCTTATCCTAATCACAGGCCTCACTAGATTTAAAAGGCTATTTGACTTATTTTTTGCTGCATGGGTAGTCAAGCAGATGAAGTGAGAACATTTAATGCTGTAGTAAGTTTTGCCACAGTGTATTGTATTGTATGAGCCAGTGATGTGCTTTTCAAACACTTTTCTTCACTGTGATGTGACCATGGAGTTCATCTATATAATTTTAGGGGAGTTGGGGGCTTACCCCCACATCAGAAGTGCAGCGGAGCTTGCTCCCTTGCAATATATATATATATATATATATATATATATATATATATATATATTTTTTTTTTGTCTCACCATTTTTTTGTATGTAACTTTTGCTATATGCTGAACCAAAAAAATTGACTGCCGCAATTGAGTAGGTAAACTGATTTAAAAGTTTCTACATGCTAAATAAAAACATGCTGGTTAAATCTAAGTTTATCAACCTGGCCAATCAAGTTGTACTCATAAGAGAAAAGTACAAACAGACATTGCTTCTGAGGAAATTATATTGTTCACTTCATTGTTGTACTCATTATAATTTTTAGTATAGATCTGTAATGTTTGACTCCAACACTTTCACACCATAGATTGCTCACTCCCTCTGGTTAATTGTTTACACTTTTGTTTCCCTAATATAGACCACAAAAACCTGAACAGGACTGCCTGATAGTGAAACATGGCTAACAAGACTGTACTTATATGTGCTATAATCACTTTTCAACATCTAGTCTATGATTTATTGCTATGTTCCTTTGGCATTCTTGTGAGTATCTCCAACCAGATGTCTGATCAACAATATCTTTTCAATTTAGAAAACCATAGTATGATAATAACACATCTGTCATTACATACAAAGTATTCATCATTTATCCCTCATACTCTTTGAACATTTTAATTTATTTGTCTCAGAATAACAATATATATTTTTTTCTTGATGAAGTGTTGTTGTGCTATTGGATATCTTGTTAGTGGAATATGATTGAACATGTCCTCTTTAATAGTCCAGTACGGCATTTGCTCTATCCAAGAACACAACAGGCAAATACCACTTTTTTCCAGTATTTAATGGGATACCAAAATGAGTAAATCAATAACTAATGCTGCTATCTAATCTACCAAATGGAAATTCAAAACAAAAGTATAAGGCACTGAAACTGTGAAATAATGTATTTATATTTATTTTTAACAAAATCACAATAAAATCATAACCATTTGCACACTAATGCTTCATCAGGTAAAGCCCTTAGCTTATCAAACCCACATTTAAATACTGAATTATACATCACATGACGTTATTAAATTACATCATTTTCTACTTAAAACTTATATAATTTAAAATTAATGTTTTATACTATTGTGTATCTCCTTTAAAATTGTTTTTATACTAATGCAACCAGTGAAGCCAGGATGACAATATGGTCTAAACCTATTTGTCCATTTAAATTGTTTTTTTTTTCAGTTACAGTTCATATGTCACCTCCCCTTATGCTTTAATTATTTGCAGCACAGCAAAATTAAACTTATGTCCTTCATCATTCTGCATATGTTTACATTGTGTGTTTGTTTGAACGTGTCTCCTAATATTGGACATGTGATCACCTATTCTTTCTTTTAATTTTGTACTGTTTTTCCTTAATAAAATACAGACCATAGACTACAGGTTGCAATGGATACAATAATTTTCAGACCATAGACTACAAGTTGCAATGTATACAATAAGTGTATTATTACAATCACCATAAATATTTAAGAAAAAAATATTTTTTGTCATAGGATGATTGATGATTTTTCTTTCTTTATTGATAAACTTATCAAATTTGCATCTAGTGCAAGGATATGTCCCCATACTCTGGCTTCTTCATTTATTAATATAATTAACTTGTTCACTATAACACAATTTTTGCTCCTAAAGCAGAAACTTGGTCCATCAGGCATACATTGTTTAAGAAAAATCACATTATTCAAAATGTGCCAGTGCTTATGTATAACTCCCATAACTTTATTAGTATGCATATCATATAATGCACAACTAGATAGATATTCCACTTTTATATCTTTCCTTTCTTTTTCTGTTTTGAGTATACTGGCCTTACATATGTATGTCTTTCATTATTTGTTCTTTCTTTCTTTCTGTTGGACCAATTTAGTTCTATCATATGTTCTACTCAAAAAAATCATCTATCATAATGTCACATTGTTTACCTAAAGATTTGTTCTATGTTTTTAATCTTAATGTTCTTAACATTTGTCCTTTTACTGTGTTATTAAAAATAAATGGGGGATGCATACTAGTTAGGTGCAGTTATATATTCTGCTTCATTTTTTTCTTTGTAACACACCTTCATTGATTTTAATTATAGTGATATCTAATAAAATCTATCTACTCACATGAGAATGCCTTCTTAAAACTTAAACAAATCTCCAATCAAATACCTATAAAGTTATCCACCTGCTAAATAGTATGTGCCCATATAAGAAACACATCATCGACAATTATTTTATAAAGAATAAATAAAAATAAGTTGTATATATTCATTATTTACTGAAAATGTATAGTATTGTTCCCAGATTGTCGGGGAATGTTAGCATAAGAGCTTGCTACAATCATTCCATTGCTAAATCATTTATTTGTTTAAAGATATTTTCTTGAAATAGATATTATTTTCCAAAACTACTTGTAGCAATGTATAAAAACTATTAATTTTGGACTTAGAAACAAGGTTTATAGTTAGGCAGCTTCTAGTTGTTTCCATTGCCATAACCATTAGGGATGAACGTGAGCAATAATTCCACATCTAAATTTACTAAACAATAATTCTTTCAAACTAATAATATAATTGCTGTAAAAATCAATTGTATCTTTAATATAAGTGAAGGATGTCCTCATCACTTCTTTCAGTTTGTGATCTAAATAATCAGAGACAGGCTCAGTTACCCACCCATGGGCTGAAATTGGTGGTCACAGCAGAGGTCTGTGTTCATTTTATGGATCTATGTTATTCCATAAAAAAGTGGAATTCTAGGAGATTGAACATGAAAATAATTTAAGACCTCTACAGTTATATCACCATCTAAATACATATTATAAATCTCACTATTAACAGGGATAACAATCTTCTCAACATTCTTTTAAGACTTCATAATTCATATTTATATTCAATAATTCAAAAATGCTTTAATTGTAATATTGTATATGAAGCTCTATCAATTGCTGTTATGAGTGTTACCACATCAGGCTCAGTCACTGGTCTATCAGTGCAGTTCCATGGTTCACTAACAGATTTAGGTACTGATATGTCTTCCTATGTAGACATTCTCAAATACACATTATATTGCTCAGCCTCTGGTCAGGCAAACACATGACCTTCTTAAAAGTCATCCCTGTATCTAGTTAGCTTACACTTTTTTTTGCAATTAAGAGTTGTTTAAAAGGTACAAAGTGCTCAAGGATATCATCTAACAGCTACTTATTCTTATCATAGTTAATTTATTGATAATGTCTGCATACAGCTGCTTTATTTCAGTTCTCTTATCACTCTCAATTGGTCAAAAAATCATTCATTAATTTCATATATTCTAAACCAAAGTGAATATTCGTCTGCCAGTGTTTCAGTTAATCAATGTAAACATTGTCATATGTTGGTGTTTTTTTAAATTCTCAAGCCACAGGTACAACCTCGAGCTTCAAATAAGTATATAGGGGAAAATGTTGCCACTGCAGCCATTTAAATGACTGTATTTTTGTTTGGGATTCCGCCAGGTTAAAGTCCTTTAGATCTCCTCCTTTGTTGGAACTATTTGATATATTATCATGTAACTCATAAATGATATGTAGCAGGGGATTTAACATCATTTACAATAAACTTTCAAATTTAGTAAACAGTGTCTCTACACTCTGTTCTGAATAAGCAGCATCATTGTGGACATCAGTAGTTCTCTTCCTTCTGTTTCTTCCATGTTCAGAAATGAGAGCAAAATAAGAATTATGTAAGTTGCTGTCTCAGAGTAACCTCCTAATGAATAGTATATTTTTTTGCCTAGACCGAATAAGTTGTCCAGTGGATACTGCCAGCATCTGCTATAATGCCAGTACAGCTTATGTTGCTAAAACAGAGTCTGTAATTCCTAGAGCTACCTTTATTTAAAATGTATCTAGTAAACAGTGAAACAATCTTATGTGGCTGGAATAATTAACATTATCAGTTAGTCATCGCCAGTATTTTTGTGGTATTAAAACAGCTGATGGTATCAGAGCAGAAAACCTGAATACAGTAATGGTACAGTCCAGACGTAAATAATATAAGTCCTATAGTACTCTGTCAGCTGCAATGGCATCTTTCTTTCTTCTAGGTATAATATGAAAAGCAAATGCTTCAACCAATTGCATTTTGAATGGAATAATAATAATGCAGTCCACCATTTTTATGAATTATGGGTGACAAAGAACATGTTGCTAGTCTTTGCAATTTCAGAGTTGCTAATAATTATTTTAGAATTTTTTTTATAATTCCTAGTATGTTAGATTATGCAAATCTATTCAAATGTTCACATTGTGCAAACTATAATTAAATCTGATATGAGACACCAAACATTCTTGCAGTGTTAGTAACATGGACGAGTGTTATATAGATATCAGCAGCCTTCAATGTTAACAGATATACTTTAAAATAGGGTCGGTAGTTGTAGTTGGATCAGATGGTTTATAATGGAATAATTAAATACAAGCAGGTTCGGGTCAGCATGCAGAATGCAGTAACATTGTAAATACGCCCTGTCATGGAAACAGTACTCCAGTGGGAATGTAGCAGGTAGAATAGTAACAAATTGTGTGGGCAGAGGAAAATAAAGGAAGATCTAGAAATTAGGAAAATCATTTCAATTTTGTGGAACGCCATGTGGAAGACAATCTCAAAAACTAGAAACAGCAGTGTTCAAATGTGAATAGCTGATTTACTACATCCATAAATGGCTTAATTTTCCATAATTAATATTAATATTACATGACTAATAATGTTGGCAGATTTTCCCCATACTGGTCATTGGCTTGTTTTGTCCCTTTTTCATAAAAGCAAATATCTCTAGGAAACAGCATTAAAAATAAAAAGCTAATAAAGCTATTTATTTTCCACTGTGATAAATAATTACCATACATTCCACATCAAGCCTATTACATTCCAAATGCAACTTTTTCAGTCCTGTGCACTACCTATTATGGAAGTAGGCATGAATCTCCTGTAGAAGTAGTGAACATTAAATTGTAGTTTCTTTATAACTCTGGTATACATGCATTCTAAAAGTGTGCACAGACCTAACATTTCCATGCATTTTACTAACACTTGGCAGTTCATACTGATTTAACATCTGTCAGCTGCATATGCAGGAACAGATGATGTAAAATGAGTCAGCATTTCGATTCCAGTTCTGATCCATAAGGATGTGGGGAAGTACAATCTAAGATTAAGACTGCCCTGATGTATCACATATATTCAGTTCTACTTTGCTGCTAAACTTTCAGGTATATAATGGTAATAGAGCTGTATGGGGGGTTAAACGGCTGCAATAAACTTCAATAATTATATGCTAGCTTTAAAACAATAAAAACAGCATGTCACTTCATACATCTTAAACCCTAACATAAATGACAAGGAATGACTTACTAAATGCAATACTCTTCATAAATGCATGTTTCGACCACTCAGCCATCTGTACATTTGTTTAAACAGATAAATAATACATGCAGAAAGATCACACGCATTCATTAAATCCTGCCTGATATGCAGCATATTAATCAACTAATTAGACATGAACCTGTAGGAAATTGTTTAGTGAAAATGTTATTACTGACTGTCAGTTATTTTATCTTTCCACTGAACTGGCCATCACAGCATTATCTTCTCAGCTGCTACTACTGCATTGTCTAACATGAACCTGATGAGGATTGCTATCCAGCATATGACATCACTAATGGAGTATATCCCTAAGCCTTTTCTGAGACAAGCCGTATCTTGGGAATAGGCTTTATATGGCAAGGGAAGCACAAGATCTTGACCTCATTAACATTACTACATCTCCTGTATACAGAATCTTTAGGTCTGAAACTTAAATTGCTATTCAGTTTAATTATAAATAATTCAACTTAATTATAAATTAATTTATTTGCCTTGATGACAGTAACTGATGTTGGGATGGTATTTCATATTCTGGGAGCACAGCAAGTTAAAAATGTTAGTAGTATCTGCTAACTCTAAATTAATGCACTTACTGCAGTTTCCTATCACAAAGCAATATTAGTTGAATAGCAGGCCCAAATAGTCACTATGTGCTAATTTGTTTAAAAACTGCTGATAAATTAGTCCTCTGTAATGCATACTAAGCTTAATGCATATGTTTTTTTTTCTCAATTTTTTTTTTATTTTTCAATTAAAATAACATTTACATAATATTTTTAAATATCATTTCAAACAACTATATACAATATTTACAACAGCCTGACTTTCAATTATATACACTGTATATTATTAAATATAGAATTAACAGATCAGTTATCAGAGATACAATATTGATTATTGCAGAGTGTCCAGCAAAGATATAACTTTCTTCCAAGGATTATTTACCAATGGCTTTGGATAGATTTGTAGTTCTTTGATTTTTATTTCCATCAATGCAGTTATCTTCAGTAAAGTGTAGAATTCTTCCAAGGTCGGGGGTGTATTTGAATTCCACCTTTTGGTTACGCATTTCCTAGCTATAGCAAGTATTGTCCATAACAAATACATATTTGTCTTATTCAGGTAGCGACCTTCATTTACATTTAGAATTATCAATACTTTAGTTAAGGTAAAGGATTCATTAAATAAAGTGTGTAAAAATGACTGATTCCATTCCAATATGATTTAAGTTTATTACATAAATAAAAAATATGAATCCAGTCTGCTTTATTTGACTTTTCACACCTCCAGCAAAAAACATTTGTAGTAGTACTGATCCTTTTAATTCTATCTGGTGTTAAAAATGCTCTATGTAAGTATTTCCAGTTAAATATTTTCCAGTACTGTGTGTTAGAGGAATTATTAATTAATCTACATAAATCTTGAGTGTACATTAGAATGCTTTGTAAGGTTAACCAGTCCTGTGTTGGAATATTATAAGCAGTTTTTATCATATGTATATTTAAAACATTTAAATTATTTCCACATTGAAACCACCATAAGAATCCATTTTGTTCCCAGGAGGTTATTGTTTCCCTATATATTTTGTGAAGAAAGTTCTTAGTGATGGTAAATGGGGTTAAAATGTCAAACCAAAGTTTTAGCTCTGTGTTTGCATTGATAAGTTTCCTAAAGGAATTGATGTAATGATTAATCAGCGTTGTTTTAGAAGGTTTTGTTATATTATATTGTATACTTATGCATAGTATGTACCAGGGTTTGTTTGATTTGTCTACTATTAAAATTTTTTTAACAGATTAAATTAATTTGTTAATATAGCCGTTGCTAATTCTTTCCAGTTGGCAAAATAATTTGGGTTTATCCAGTCTATTGTAGTTTTAAGCACAGATGCTTTTATATATGTTTCTATTTCTGGGAAGTTCAATCCTCCTTGTTTCCAGGGTCTAATGTGATCAGTAGAACAACTCTATTCTTTTTAGAATACCATAAAAATTTTAGTGAACATGAGTTTATTTCTTTTTGAATGCAACTTTCTGGAATTAACTGTATTCCTAATGCTACATACAGTATTTTTGGCAATAAGACCATTTTTATTAATTGCAATCTGTCTTCAAAAGTTAATATAATTTTGTTCCACTTTTCTATATATATTTTTATTGTTTTAATAATGTTTTTATAATTTATTAATACTGTTTTGATTATATTTTTGCATAACACTATTCCTAAATAATTTAGTGTAAGTTCTTGTTTTCCTATGATGGATTTATCTGTAACTTGTAGTTATTTTTTCTTATTTAAAAAAAAAATTTTGATTTTGATCTATTAAAGTTTAGACCTGAAATTTTATAAAATTTCTCCATTACTTCTTCTAGCTCTCCTAATGACTCTCTGGAGTTTGATAGGGTTAATAAAATATCATCAGCAAAAGCATTATTTTAGATATGTACTGGTCATAGATTTCTATTCCTTTTATTCTTGGATTATTGCATATTATTTCTGCAAGTATTTCTATAGCCAAAGCAAATAAAATAGGAGAAAGGGAGCATCCTTGTTTAGTAACTTTCGTTATATGGATAGATTCTGAGGTGAAAGGACCTAATTCAATGCAGGCTAAGTTATTAATATACATGTTTTTTATTAATAAGATGAAGGGAGAAGGAAATTCAAATAATGCTAAAATTTTAAATAGATATTCCCAGTTGAGGGAATCAAAGGCTTTTTCTATGTCTAATCTGATTGCAAGTGTTTCTCTATCTTCTTTATTCACATAAAATCCAGTCTGATCATTATTGTCTTTGAAAGTGGGATTTTCATTCTGTTAGCTAGAATTGACATGAATATTTTGTAATCATTATTCAATAATGATATAAATCTGTATGAGGTTCAAAGGTCTGATGGTTTATTATCTTTTAGAACTGGTGTTATGAGAGAATATTTCCATGAGGGTGGTATTTTTGCTTCTGACTGGACTTCTAGCAAAGTTTTATGAAAAAGGGAGATTTGTGTTGAAGGGAAGAGTTTGTAAATTTCTATAATTATACCATCCCTGAAGCTTTGTTAGATTTACTTTCTTTTATCTTGTCAACAATCTCTTTGTAGGATATAGGTTTTTGTAGGTCTAGATTTAAGCGTTCTGGATTTTTTTTATATTGATAAGTTTGTATCTAAGTTTACTTGGTTGTTATCTAAATCTACTTTCTTTTTTGTAGTGTTCCATATAATGGAACTGAAATGCTTCAAGGATGTCTCCTATATATGATACTTTTTTCACTTTTTTTTCCTGATATATACTACTAATGTTATTTGCTTTAGATTGTATTTTAATTCTTGTAGATAAGTTATGTAGATATCTGGGGGAGATGGCTAATGAGTTTATTTTTAATTTTTCCAAGGCTAGACAAGTTTTCTGTGTTAGAATTTCATTATATTTTTTATTTAATTCCTCTATTTCTTTTTTGACTTCTGGACAATTCTGATTTTTTTTTTTTAGATTTTGCTGTCAAGAGTCTGGTTTGTAAGTCTAATGTTTCAGATTTCCACTCTCTAACTTTGTTTTTGTACCAGCTAAGGGTCTTACCAAATAAATACATTTTAATGCATCCCAAACCTTGACTGCACTGATTTCTGTTGTATTATTAATTTCAAGAAATAATTGCAGTTCTGACAACATCCAGGGTCTAAATTCTTTAATGTTTGTGATATATGATGGAATTCTAGTTGAGAGGATTAAAGATTTTAAACTCTATTTGGAGCTTTATTATCAGAGAGTCATGATCTGAGAAGGGGCATGGAACTATTGAGAAGCTGAGGATTTCTGTTTGTAAATCTTGAACTACAAATAATTTGTCTATTCTGATTTGTGTTCCAAATCTATGGTCTTTATGGGAAAATAATAAGGATTTATCATCTTTTACTTTAAAAGTGCCAAATGAAATGAATCAATCCATTTTTTTAAGGATTTTGAAATAGTTGCTATGCGAAAAGACTTCTTGGTGGTTTCAGAAGCTTCTAAGTTACAATTAAAGTCTTCTCCCAGTATAAAATTTCCTTTATAATAGCTGGAAATAAAATCTAGATGTTTTTTAACCATTCCCGCTCCAATTCCTGGGAACCAATATAGATTAGCTAAGGTCCATATTCTGTTATTAAATTTAATTATAACAAATGCTAGTAGACCTTCTTTGTCTTCATATTTATAAATAACTTTTGGAGTGATTATGTTTTTTTCTGCCAGAGAATTGATACTCCTTTTGTCTTTGTTCTGTAAGAGAATTGAGCTAAGACTGTATAGTCTTTAGGGTTCCAAATAAAGCTATCATTAGTCTTAAAATGCATTTTCTAGAGAAATACTACTTGTGCCTTATTTAGATTTAAATATTTTAGTAAGTTTGATCTTTTATTTGCATTATTTAAGCCATTAGTATTTAATGATAAGAATGTTAAATCCATTTCAAGTTATTGTTGGAAGAAACACTTTGCTTCTTTTTTTTATTTTGATTATAGTAGTTATGCCATATTCTATGATAACATTCAATGTTATTTTTATGTGTGTAAAGTTTTGAGTACAATTTAATGTTCTTTCTTCTTTAAATATAAGTAGGGTAAAATTCTGGTCAGGCTTTAAAAAAGTACTTCTATAAAACATTAATTCTAAAGTATCAAATACAAGTAAATATGAATTTCCCATTAAACATGGAATGAAAGTCATTACTAATCCAATAGATAAAGACAGATCTATTGGATTATCACTCATACCTTTAACCAACAATATCAACTGAGCTCCACATGTTAAATTATTATATGGAGAATTTTCTTAAAAGAGATATGAAATTCTATATTATTCTATTATTGTTCTATAGTATTTTATATATCAGGATGGAATGTAACTAGTGTAAACAATTATTATGTTGACTTAGAAAATATCCAATATTTAGTTACCCTTAAGAGATCCCAAACATGTCAGATATGTCATTTTGGATAAATTAAATGCAACAAAGGAGCATACACTAAATAAGCCAACAACAAATAGATTATTACTAAAATAATTGAACTAAAAGGGCTCTATAGGAGAGAATGAGTGATTAACAATGAAATATGAATTTACTGTAGATGTACTGTCTTCCTTTACTTTCCCACTCTTCAGCTCACCAACTTCAACTTACACTTATGAAAAGACATGGCTTATCAGTGGTAACCTGAGTAGAGGCACCCTACATTCTAGTGTGCATGGCTTTTACATATTTATAGATTTACAAAACAGAGTCTAAGAATGAACTATGATCACCCTGACAATTCCCATCCTGCATAGGGCACCTCCTGCTTCCAGAATGGGTAATCACATCAGGTCTAGAAGGAATGTGAAGGTACCTATATGGGAATCAAGACTTACCTTAGGTAAGTATTAATCAAATAGTATTTAGAGCATCTTAGAGAGTTATCAGGGCAGTTAGAATACTCTTAAGCCTCTCCTCCCTTGACCAGAAACAGAGATTTCCCACAAATTAAAAATAATTTCCTAGCTCTTTAAATTTTCTGATAAAGCAAAAAGTTAACAATAAGCTATTTTAACTAAAAGTGTAAATCATTTCAATTTTTTCTTCCATGTATACATTTCTGCTTATATTGTAATGCCAATAGCTGTCTTTGGAATCTTTACAATACTTCACTTCTTCAAATCATTCCTTTTTCAATTCAGGTTTTGTTTTGTCAAAACAGCAACAATATTACAGGGCACAATTAATATTTAGACTGATGTTTTAAACAAATAACTTGTCAGTTGCCAATTGAGTTAGTTTAGAAGGTAAGATTAGTGAAAATATAGCATGTTGCAAAAATAATATGTAGTTTTTTGTGTGCTCCAGAGACTGTCATATGCAAGTGACATATATAGAGCAGATAGCTTATGGATTCAGGTTGTTAAAGTAAATTATGCTTATTAATCAGGCAGTTCATTTAAATTCACAAGTAATTTGGGGATATTTCAGTTGAGTTTCCAGGAATATGTAGTCCAATGTGAGTAACTGAGTCCACTTTTCCTCATAAACATGTCACAATTCATTAAACTAAGCAGAGTCTAACATGTGTCTAATAATCATTATAAAGATAAAGAATAGTAATTTCCTAGCTCTTCAAACTTTCTGATATCGCAAAATGTTGACAGCAAGCGATTTTAACTGGAAGACTAAAACATTTCATTACTTCCTTGTGAATATATATTTTTACTTTTACTGTAGTGTGAAGAACTATCTTTGAAATGTATGCATTACTTCACTTCTTTCAAGTTGTTCATTTTACAGTTCAGATTATATTTTGTCAAAATGTCAATAGCATTTCAAGGGCACATTTAATATTAAAACTGATATTTTAAATGAATAGCTAGCTATCAGTTACCAAGTGAGTTTGTATAGAGTGTGAGGTAACTGCAAAGATAACATGTTGCAAAAAGTAATATGTATCTTTTCATATGCTCTAGAGACTGACAATTCAAGTAACATATAAAATGCAACTTTTACAGTGCAGACAGCTTGTGAAATCAGCTATGTATGTTGATTTACAGTATAAATATTTTATGTGCTATATAAACCTCCTTCTGTGAAAGAAAATTACCCTGTTTTACATACCTGAAGTAATATGAAAACTCTCATGTGTCATCTATTTTCAAAAAATATAGATAAAAGATTCCAATAGTTATCTACCTTTGTTTTAAAATTCCAAGCATTAAAATTGGTCCTTTAAAGTAATGTTAAAACAATTCATATCAAAATAGATGCTTTGAGAGATTTGGCTGTAACAGTATCAGTCTTTTGCTTCTTCTTTTTGACATCTGTCCAGACATTTGTTTCTTTTATTCTCTTGAGAGAAGTTGGCATCCAATCCATTTCTTCTGGTAAAGTAATCACATTATTAGTTTTAATAACTGGCCACACTTTTTTCCTTTGTTCCATTATTCTAGATGAATAGTCGTTATCAAATCTTATCAGGTTCTGTTTATATTTCAGAGGTGCCTTACTCCAAGCAGATCTGAAAATCAGTTCCTTGTCCAAGTATGAAATAAATTTGATAATTATTGACCTAGGAGGAGAGTTTGAGTTAGTGGCAGATTTCCCAAGAGCTCTGTATGCACTTTCAATGCCAAAGGAAAGTCCTTCTTTTAAATTTAAAAAGTCAGGGATCCAGCTTGATAAATAGGAAATAATATCCTCACCTTCTGTGTTTTCAGGTAATCCAAAAATCCTGATGTTATTTCTCCTCTCCCTATTTTCCAAGTCTTCTGCTTTATTAACCAATCAAGTGTTTTGTTTAAGAAGCAGTTCTTTCTGTGTTTCCTCTTCCTTAAGTCTGCTTTCTAAGTCATTTAGAGAAATCTCTATTCCTGTTATCCTTGTCTGGTGTTGTAGCATTTCCTTGAGGGTGTCAGCCTGTTTTTGACTGCTTGTTTTAAGATTTTCCAGGTTCTCTTTAAAATCATCCATCTTCAAAGACAAATCCTGCAGGGTAGATGCCATCTGTTGTAATTCCTTCCTTAAGGCAGCATCCTGGAGAGAATTACTTGAGTTGCTCTTTTTAACAAGTGAATATATCTTCAAGCTTTTTTGATAGGAAATTATTTGTAAAACTTCACCAAAGTTTCTAATTATGTAAATTAGTCCTTTATCTATAAGACTTTATACTTTGAAGAAAAAAAAAAGAATATTTTTTCCTGTCTTATTTAACCAGTTATACGGAGTTGTAAAATACTGCTGCTTTCAGTTAGCCATTCAGGCTCCACCCCCCCCCATTAATGCATATGTTGATAAGGAACTCTAACCATTTTTGCTCCCTATTTTATGGATCTTATAGTGTTGTGAATCTTTATGTGAAGGCTTGCATTATTAATGGATTATCACTACACCGTTTCATTGGCTTTGAAATGGTTAGCAACTGGATTCATTGGAGTCTCAAAGGTTGTACCATTCACTGTAGAGAAAAAAGGAGGATTTTTTTGTTTAACTACTTTCCATTTTTTAGCCTGTACAACCTTGCAGGTAATATGCTTAGAGATCAGGGGTGTGAGTGCAGGACTTCACATTTGGGGGTGCTTAAGGATGGTTTACTGAGTTGCTTCATGTCTTTCTGTGACACTGTTTTGGAATTATATTTTGATCTTTTTTTTCTGTTTGTTGCGATATTTTTAGTCTAGACATATAGGCATTTGTTGTTCCAGTACAGATGTATGCAGATATTCTAACCTGTCAGTATTAAAAAGACTTTTAACACCAATTTCTGACAAGAAAGAAGAGTGTAGTTCTGAGCAATTAATGACATAATTCCAGTAGTCAAGGATACATGGTTAGATTTCTTCCTCCTCTGTCTGTTATGATTGAACTTGGAACACCAAATTTCATAGTTCTTACTTGCAAATACTAGGAGATTATTTTTCTTCATTGTCAGCTCCCACAGATTGATAGGCAGTGCTGTTCACAAGATATTCATGTTTCTACTTGTGTCATTCTTAACACCCAACAAACATTTATCTTGTTTGATGACTTAACTCATCTCTGATCACCACCAGAGGTTTGTACTCTTTTTAACATTCTGTCCTTTCCTTCTGCCAGACCATCTCATGAATGGGTCTTATTTATGAACTAGTTTAAATTATCATTAGTGACAACAGCCCACCCTCTGTGGAGGTGGTCTAGTCAAATACGTAGCACTTCTGACTTACGGAGATCAATGTAGACAAGTTATGTAGGCTGTTATCAGTTTTCCTATTTACAATAAGTTTGGTACTCTTTTTGTTCATTAATTATCAACTTTATATAATATTTAGCATTGTGCTATAATCATACTAACAGCATTCTGTGTTTGACCTGTACTTGTACTCATGATTCAAAGAAAAGCTTCACAAAATACATTTCCTTTTCCATAAGTGCAGTATTCTTCCCAGAAAAAGATATTGTCACATGTAAAATAGTATGCCTTGGATGTGTCTTCCCTTATGTGGCATGCTATACTTTGCTATTTTTCTTTATGGGCAACATTTGTATTTAGATGAGATTATATGACACTTTATTAAGTAATTTGTCTCCCTGGCTCTTTTATTATACCGTTCATCAATTTTTAAGTTTTGGGATATGGGCAAGTCTGTGCAGCAATTTGTTTTGAACCGTTCATTTTTCCTCCCACTAAAGGCATAATCCTGTTGGGTCTCTGGGCTCATAAATGTATTGAGCACTGCATCTCTGGAATTTATGAGCTCTTTTGTTGTATAATCTTAAAGTAAATAAACCTGATACAAATGTCAGAAACAGAGACTGGATGACATGCGTAGACCCTGTAACTAATTCCTAACTTTTCATAAAACTCTAATTTGAGCACCATTGTGCAATTGAATAGCAAAGAACTTATTACAATTTCTTTCAATTAGAACTAAGAACACAAGCCATATGCTGAGACTGCACAGATGTTTTAGATATTTTATCAAAGTTTCTCAAAGTAAGCAGCAACCCTGAGTACTGGATTGTAAGTAAATGCAAGGAAGCTCTTGCAGGTGAGGATATAGCCTGATAATCTTGCCTTTATGGGACATTGAATATATTGTGAGATGGTGAAAATTTGGCTAAAAATGTCATCATGTTACAATGGTGATTCCCATTAGGTCATTTTGGATTAGAACAAAATTAAGATTTGTAATGCCTATCGATAGTGCTACAAAGACAATAATATAACATACAGCATTAAGATAAGATAAAAATGGCTATAGCAATATTTTAAATATGTGTGTGTGTGTATGTGTGTATGTGTGTGTGTGTGTGTGTGTGTGTGTGTGTGTGTGTGTGTGTGTGTGTGTGTGTGTGTGTGTGTGTGTGTGTATGTGTGTGTGTGTGTGTATTTGTGGCTATGTGTTTCTGTGTGTGGCTGTCTGTGATAAATTACCAAAATATAATGTGAAAAAAGAAGTTATGTACTCACCATAACATTCTATGTTTGTTGTTCATCTCGCTGTTCATTCGTACAGTGATATGAAAATTTGAAATTTCAGCAAGTTGAACTTTGATGGTAGCTGCAGCTGAGCCTTGTTGGAATAGTTCTGCCAGAAAATCCAAAATGGAGTGAATAGGTGCAGAGAAAAGATCAATGTTCTTATCTTGAGCCCACAGGGAAAACCTCTTCCATTTGCTAGAATAAAGCTTTCTAGTAGAAGCTTTATGGGATGACATTAAAATATGTTTTAAAATAGGAGTAAAATTGTGAAGCCTGACTAAATTGGGAAATGGAGCAGACAAGCTGTCAATTTTAGGATGTGGAGAGAAGGTAGAAGCTCCCCCGACATATGAGTCAGCAGTTCTGGTACTGGGTCCAGGATCCAAGGCTTCTCCTGAAGGTGGGGCCACAGGAAGGGGAACCAAACTTGATGAGGCCAGTAAGGGGCAATGAGAATTATCCTGCTTCCCGAGCTTTGAGCTTTCTGAATTACTCTGGGTATGAGAGGAAAAGGAGGAAAGGCATTAGAAGTCCAGAGGGCCAATCGTGAGCAAGAGCATCTCTCAGTGTCTCCCCCAGAGGGGGAACTAGGGTAAAGTAGTTGCTGCATTTGGCATTCATGGGAGTGGCAAAGAGATCAGAACAAGGTTGTCCCCATGTTTTGAATATCATTTCCGCTACATTGTGATTGAGAGACCACTCATGAGACATTAGAATTGCTCTGCTCACCTTGTCCGCTATCATGTTGGACTTCCCGGAGTGTGCATCATGATTAGAAAGTGCTGGGAGGAAACTGCCCATTGCCATACTCTTAGGGCTTCTCATCACAGGGGGTAGGATCTGGTTCCCTCTTGTTTGTTTATGTACCAAACCACAGACATATTGTCTGATTGGATCACAATAATCCCTAGAGGGAGAGAGTCTTGAAGTGCTTGCAACGCAAGAAGCACTGCTCTCATCTCTAGAACATTTATATGCAAGTGAGCCTCATGATTTTGCCATGTACCTTGGACTGTTCTTGCCAGATAATGACCCCCCACCCTGTCTGGGAAGTGTCCATGGTCTCTGTAGCTATTGGTTGAAGTGGAACAAAGGGTACGTCTATTGTCACATGAGTGGAGTGCACCCACCATCTCAAGTCATTCTTGCAAGATTCCATTATCGTGATCAGATTAGACATTGGAAGCTCTTGTAGAGACCATTGGGAGAATGATAGCCATTGAAGTATTCTCATGTGCATTCTGGCAAGAGGAACTAGAGTAATCGTGGAGGCCATTGTTCCTAATAAGCGTAGAATTACTTTTGTTTCACTTTGTCCATGGGAAGGATGTGAAAGTTTTGATGTCTGAGAGCTATGATTCTTCCTGCTGGAAGACGTGCTATCATCAATGAAGAGTCTAGATCTGCACCTATGAATGTAATACATTGACAGGGCAACAAGGCAGATTTTTGCAAATTTACTGTAATGCCCAAATGATTGCAGATGTAACGTTAGATCCCTGGATTGTAGGAGTAGCTGCTTGCTGGTGGCAGACAGGAGCCAGTCATCTAGATAGGCAAACAAATGGAATCCTAGACATCTCAGGTGAGCCGTGACTACTGCTATACATTTGGTGGACACACTGGGGGCTGTAGTGAGACCAAAGGGCAGAGCTCTGAACTGATAATGGCTGGCTCCCAGCAAGAAGCATAAGTACCTCCTTGATGTCCTGTCCATTTTTATGTGGTAGTAAGCATCTTGAAGGTCTATCAAGCAACTCCAATTGTCTTTCCCTAAAAAGGGAAGTATAGACTGCAGTGTCACCATTTGGAACTTTGACTTTTGACAAATTCGTTTAACTTGCTTAGGTCCAATATGGGCCTCCAGTCCCCTGTTCTTTTTGGCACTAAAAAGAATCTTGAGTAAGTTCTAAATCCTATTTGGTCTGCAGGGACTTCTTGGATGACTCTTTTTTGGAGCAACTTTTGAACCTCTATTGTTGCTTGTTCCCCTAAATTGGGTGGAGCATCCAGGAGTGTTTTGGTCTTTTGGACAGGTAAGCAAAAGGGGATGGCGTATCCTCTGGATATTATGTTTAGTACCCATTTGTCATTTGTGATTCTTCACCAGGCTTCTGGGTACATTGATAAATGTTCCCTGACTGCCTCCAGAGTAGAGCAGTCAGGTCTCCTTTCAGTAGCACTGATAAGGGCATCCATGAAAGGAATCACGGTCACCCTGGTTTTGTGGACCCCTTCTGCCTCTGGGGCAGCGTCTACTGTTATTACCTCACCCTCTGCCGCTGAGGAAGATATCACCCCATGCATCTTGGAAAAATCTCTGGGATCTTTTGAACCACATCTTTCCACTCTTTTGACCTTTGGGATAAGGTCTTGAAGGTACGGAAAAACATACTCCAATGGCAGAGAGATTTTTTCCTTCCTACTCGCATCATGTTAGAGTGTCTTTTATTTTGGGTCCAAAGAGTGAGGAGCCATCAAAAGGGGAATTAGTAAAGGTAGACTTAAAGGGCTCTGCAAAATTACACAAGCACATCTAGGAGTGTCTCCTTAGGGAAACTCAGGAACCCGCTGCCCTGCTTGCTCCATCTGCTGCATATGATATGAGCCTCATGGAGGAGTTGACAATGGAATTTAAGGTGGACAGCTGGGAAGAGACCTTTTCATTCACCCCCACAGCTACTGAAATTTGTAGAGTATCTCTTAGCTCTTTCAGGAGATCTCTTTGTATCCTTAGAAAATGGGATAAGTAATTCAGCGATCGCAAAGAAAAAGTTGCTGAAGAAAAAACACTTCCCATATCTGTCCATCTTTCTCGAATCATTATTTGGAGGATGAAGAGATGAGGAAGTCTCTGCAAGTTCCTTTTTGATGGCTGCTGCCACCACCATAGCATCTACAGGTACTCCCTTTGTTAAGAATTCTTTGCCCAGAGGAGCTGACAAAAATTTGTTTGGCATCAGAGGGACTGGTTCCAAAGCATCAGGTGACTCCCATGCCTTTTGACTAACCAGATCCATTAGTTCATCAAAAGGTGGGGACACCAAGGAGGCTGAAGGTTGAGACCAGAAAGCCTTCTGGTACACTGACTCCTCATCAGAAGGAGTAGTGGCTGCCAGCCACCTCTTTGCTTAAGGATCTCCAGAATATTTGAGAATGAGATATCATCAGGGGGACGACTTTGGGGACCCTTTGAACTCATTGAGGTCAGTGTCTGAAGTATTGGACTCATCTGGGGAGCCAACATGCTTCCTCTTGCAGGTTCTTTTCCGAGGTAGCTCCTCAGAAGGATATTCTGGGGAGGCCTTGGATGAGAGGGGTTCAACCAAAGGGGGATCCTGAGGCTTTGGGTCTCTGCTGTCTTGAGGAATGGGTGGAGCTGAGACAGCCAGTGCCTTGGGGGGAAGAGTACTGACAACCCTCTGTGGTGTTGAATGGGAAGACAACACACTCCTCATCAGCTCAAAGGAGGATCCCGCCAGCTCCGAAGACCCCCCCAGCTCCGAGGAGACAGAGGGAGGCAATGAAGCCAATGAGATTGGACCCGAGGCCGATGTAGTAGCTGAGCTAACCCAAGCTGATGCTCCAAGTGGTAAGCTCAGCACCAACGAAGATCAGGGCCTAGAATCCCCCTTGGGGCCGACCAGGGAGTCCCAGCTCCCAGACTCACCAGACAGCACCAAGAGAGTTGGAGCAGAAATCAACTCCATGGAGACCAAAGGGAGTTCTGTAACCAAAAAATCCACAGAAGGTGGCACTGAGCACTCAGGAGGACCAGCTTGGCTTGGAGGAGTAACAATAGTGGGCACAGTAGGATCCGAAACCAAATGGGTAGGAGCCGAGAACAATTTAGTCAGTGCCGGCAACTTAAGGAGTCTATGCACCACCCATTCCATGTCCTCATCAGATAAGCTTCTTGTAGATCTGGAAGATAATGAAACAGATCAAGACCTATGGAGGATAGGTGATTTCAAGGTTGGAGATACCAGTAACATTTCAATGGACCGGCTCCAAGAACAGGTATCTTGCAGCTCCAAAGGCTTTGGTGCTGAAGAATCAGGCCTGTCAACCATAAGAACTTCTGATGGCTCCGAAGACTGTGGAGTCGAGGAAGTAGTGGCCTTAGAAATTTTAGGTAGTTTGACTGGCGGCTCCAAATGAGCCGATGCAGATGGAGATTGTCTTTTGTGAGATTTTCCTTTTTTAGAAGGAGATGAAGAAGAAGAGGAAGAGCTATGAATGGCCTCTTCAAAGAAAAGTTTTAAAAGCCCTTTAAGAATCAACTTGTTTCTTCTCTCCTGAAGAGCTCTGGCACGAAATGAATGACAGAAGGTGCAGTCCTCCTGGAGATGGATAACACCAAGACAATAGACACAAACAATATGTCCATCAGTGATGGACATCTTTGCGAGCATTTCTGACATTTTTTGAAACCTGAAGGCTTATGTTCTCTTCCTTTGTGTTCTTTAGACATTTTGACACCAATAAAGGAAGCCCAGAGGCTATATCAAACACAATAATATTTAAAGACTAATGCTACCAAAAGAATACAAGTAAGAAAGCCTAGGGAAGAAAATTAGAACCTCTAACTTAAACGGCTCTGATTTTCAAACACAAATTATTAAACTGGAAAAGCCCTCTAACTAAAACGGGCGTATAGCGCTCTAATTTAAATGAGCTATGAAGACACAACAAACTACAACAAACAACAACCACTACAGGGATACCAAGGCCTATAAAGTAACAACAAAAGCCGTGCCTGATAAAAAATTATCTCTATTGAGGTAAAAAACAGCAAAGAGAAGCCAATGAATACAATCTATTGGTGATAGAAGTATATATCAGCAAAATTATTTAGTTTTGACAAGAAATATAAGAAAAATGTTTCACAACTTAGCCACGACCAAGATGAGCGCATCCAACCTCGTAAAGTGGCAAATGAGATATATGGAATTACACCACTGCATTGTGGGATACCTTCTTGCCACAAGCCAAGTTTGAGATCTTCAGCTAAGTATTTGGCTGAGTCGGAGCCGAGAATCGGTTCTGAACCCATCATTGTAAGAATGAAGGCGAGAGAGGACAACATAACATCAAGTATAAAAAGATATTGCTCATTACAATCTGCAGTATCTTCCATGAGAAAACAATCTCTTTAATTCTTTTTGACCTGACAGATAAAAAAAGTGAAATTCATATTACAGAATATGACTTTTCTGTATCTGCACATGTAAATCTAAAAACAATTGCATGTTCTACAAAGAGAAATTGTTACTAAAAACACATCTGTTTTAACTTAAATACAAAAGAAAACTGTTTGTGGGTGGGGGTCAGAGCCTGCCTACATTCCTCACCTCCACAGTATGATCAAACCTGAGGTAATTATACCTGCTAGAATAAAGTACTTATCCCTTTTCACTGTGGTCCAAACACTTCAATACAATAAACCTGGTAAATTTCATCATACTCCAAAATAGTTTTCCTACTAAACCTATGAATATTATAGCACTGGAAAACCTCACTTTAGGAGAAACTCATACTAACTATATTAAGGTATTTCTTTTTCGTGTTTTGGTACTAGTCAGTGCAGAATATAACCTTTATTAATCATTGTATGGTCCCTGTAGATAGTCATTTACACAGCACAAACTGCATATTTAATTTAAATTTTATCTGTAAGAGTAAGTCATCATGTCTGGTGATGTCCTTTCTCTTTCACTGCAGAAATGTGTTAGTGTTGATCCAATGTATTACCTTATGAAATGTTTAAAGATATTTAAAAACTGATGCTTTACTATTCTTGTACAACCTACTATTTCTTCAACAAATGTTATTTTATTTGCAGCTTTGGCATGATCCATGATGGAGAAGGCAATGCGTGTAAGAAGTCTGAAGGTAACATAATGTCACCAACACTAGCTGGGAACAATGGTGTCTTCTCCTGGTCTTCCTGCAGCAGACAGTATCTGAATAAATTTCTCAGGTACGCTCACTCCTGAGTGCAACACTCAATTACATTTTGTAAGTGCATTACACATTGCTGAATATTTCCTTCATGAATTTTATATATCATGCATGATGTTGTGTTTTAAATTGCAAATAAGAAAGCAGGAATTGACCACTGACGCTAACAATGATTTGTCATTTTAATTATGTTTTTCTCCACTGCACTTGTCAGACATTAGCCCCCTCTCTGCTCAAGTCAGTCTTTCAGGCAATTATATTTACTTTTTGTATTTACTGTATCTGTCCTCCAATAATGCCTCTGCTGCTGTTTATGCATCCCACTAAAGTGAGGAATGTAATGCAGGCCCTTTAATGTGCACTTCTATACACAGATGACCATGGTGACAGAGAGTAGCAACCCTTGCAAACAGCACATTAAGTTGTCCTAGATTAATTTTCTGTGATACAAGTTAAATGTCTAAGGAAAATAATTACCATCCTCAGAATAGTGAGACTTTAATTGTAAATTGTAGTGTTCTTTGTTATAGCACTGACACACTATTTAAAATAGGAGACAATTGTCTGCTTAATTTTTATTATTATCTGCTAGCCTTAAATGCAAGCAATTTTATTAATACTTTCTTGAAAAAAAAACTAATCACCATGGACAAAAAAAACTACTACAATAAGCTTCAGTCCAACAATAATAAAAACCCTAAACAATTCTGGAAATCAGTTAATTCCCTTCTCCATCCAGGCTCCAGGAATAATCCCTGCCCTGACCCAAGTATAACTGACATTGAACTAAACTCACATTTTAACTCATTCTTTACAGAATCCATAGCTAACCTAACCAAAACTTTCCCAAACAACAATCCACATAACTCTCATTCTTCACCACCCAGCAACCCTAATAACTGTCCCCTCACTTTCCAGCTCAAACCAGTTTCGACTAATATTATAAAAAGGCTCATATCCAAACTAAAGCCATGCTCCAATGCCCCTGACAACATACCCTCTACCTTCCTCAAATGTGCTGTGTATTGCTCTCCCAATCAGCATCTCAGTAAATAGATCCTTAAAAGAATCATATGTACCCAAACTCTGGCGCTCAGCCTACATTCTTCCTCTTCATAAAGGAGGCAAAAACACCAATATTTCCAATTTCCGCCCCATTGCCCTACTCTCTCCAATCTCCAAAATTCTAGAAAAATGTGTCCACCACCAACTTATGCCTTTCTTGATCCAGAATCAACTCCTAACACCCACCCAACATGGCTTCCGCTCTGGCCATAGCACCATAACTGCCCTACTCTCCTTCCTAGAAACAGTCAATTGAGCCCGAGATTCTGGACTAGTATCCACAGTACTCCTAGATCTCTCTAAAGCATTTGACACCATTTCCCACAAACACCTTCTCTATCATCTCTCCAACCTTAATCTCTCCCCTAATACATTATCCTGGTTCTCCAGTTACCTATCAGACAGATCTCAAGCAGTCAGATGGAAGAACTCTACCTCTTCCCTCTTACCAGCACCCACTGGCATTCCCCAGGGGTCCATCCTCAGACCCATGCTTTTCAACATCTTCATTAATAACCCTGACACAACAGTTATCCAATATGCAGATGACTCAACTTTAGTCTGTCCTGCCTCCAACCTTCCTGAACTACTGACTAAAACCCAAACTGCATTTTCTACCACTGAGAACTGGATGCACCAAAACCATCTCTCTCTCTCTCAACTCAAATAAACCAAAAATACTACTTTTCCCTCCCTCCAGGACTTTCTCTTATGACAAAAAGGCTTTCAAAGTCCTTAGCCAAACCAACTCAGCTATAGAAGTGATCCCTTTTGCAAAACTTCTTGGCATTACCATAGACGAACACCTTAAGTTCGATATCCACATTCAACAAAACATAAAGAAAACCCACCAAAAATTAGGTATGCTCTATAGGAATAATCTCTTTCTCTCCAACTCCTCAAGGCATACCTTGGTAACTACCTACCTTCTACCATCTTTACTATATGAAGCCCCTCTTCTAACTAATCTGACTTCTTCCAATGCCTCCAAACTTAAAAATTGCTATACTAAGATCTCTAAATTTGCCACTAAATCCAAAACCTCCACTCATCATTGCCTTGCCCTACAATCTCTGAACTGGCTAGAGCTCTCTAACCACCTAGACTTCCTACAACTAACTATCGCTCACAAATTAATATTTCACCCAGATAAATGTCCAGCCTTAACAAACATCCTTCTCTCATACATCCCAAACAGATCTCTGAAATCTGAAAATCAAAATTTTATTTCTATCCACAAACCCAAACAACCTGCTGACCAGCTTCTCCTCTCTTTCTCACTAGGCAAGAAATGGCACTCTCTCAGTCCTTCACTTAGGACTATACTAAACTCAGAAACCTTCAAGACCCAACTTTTCTCATACCTGTCATCCAAATAGAAATGTTTCTACTTACACCCTACCTAAATTCAAGGGAATTCCCCAATGAGTTCTTCATATTCCTTGCTCCTCACCTCCCTCTAACTTATATTTCTATTCTCCTACAACAGACTCAAGCTCTCAGTCACCGATTAAGCAATCTCTCACTTGATTCCAAGTATGTATACATTGTAAATATCAAATTATTTCTATTGACTGTACATTAAGTATATACCTTACTTTAATTAGAACAACTACATGCAAACTGTCTTCCCCCTGCTAGTATAATAACACAAGAACCTTAGATCTTATATTATAAGGACAGTTGATCATGCTTGCTCTTAATGGAAACACCTGTAAAATGTGTTCTCTAATATCTGTTAACTGTGTTGTATGCTGTACATTTTATGTATTTGCATTTCCTTACTGTATGAATATTGTACATGTATTATACCTTTATAATTATGTAACCCTTACTGTATTGCTTATGGAGCTTTTCTCCCCGGGCCACCACTGAAAATGGGCACTTTCAGGCCCAGTGGACTTCCCCGGTAATCAAACTGAAAATAAAATAAAATAAAAATAAAAATAAATTGAGCTGTAATATTTCCTCGGTTCCTAGTTCTATGCTTTCTCTAACTTTTTTTACATGCTGTAGGTTTATTTTTATACAGAAGCATGTTATTTAATCAAATGCACTAGTTTCACACTGAGTGTGATCTAATCACTTTCAATGAGGGTTATTTTCAAGGTTGCATTTACATGCAGAGTTTTGCTGTACAGCAATTTTGGTATATTTATTATGCATTCAGTTAGGGTAGTTTTATTTCTTTCTCTAGGTGGAATCATGCATCTGAGTCCATTTTTATTGTCTGGTGAACATAACATACTTTTGTAAACTGCTGCTGTAGTTTGAGTTCAGTTTTCCTGTTGTCGTACATCATGCAGGAACATATGACACATTTAGAAGTACTTGCATTTACGTAATAACTATGAATCTGTGGCGCTGATATAAGTAAGTAAGCGTATGTTTAACAGTGATTTCCCCTAGGTGATGGGAGTGCAGGGGTTGGCTGTAAAACAATTGTTTTTATTTTTTCAGTAAACTAATATTTGTTCAGCATGAATATGTTTGTTTTGAGGCTTTTTGTCTCAGGTTTAAGGGATTCTACTGAATGATATGTATCTTTTATTTATAGATCATTATTTTCTGTGTTTGTGCATGCATGTGTGTGTGTGTGTGTGTGTGTGTGTGTGTGTGTGTGTGTGTGTGTGTGTGTGTGTGTGTGTGTGTGTGTGTGTGTGTGTGTGATGCTACATGTAAACTCGAAATTCAGGTTCATTCAGAGAGGTTATTTTTCTATTTACCTCAATTATTTTTCTAATCTGCAAGTAATGCTGTTCAACTATCACTGTATATATGATGTGTACATCTCAAGATGACCTTTTTTACTTAGAGACAACCCTAACAAATGCTTTTGCAGAAAGGAGTGCAATACTCCATCAAGCGGTCTCCACATCCTTGCTACCTGCTTATGAAGCTGTTCAGGGGAGAGTACACAGTATGCTAATTAGCTATGTGCTGTCTCTCCCAGAACTGCATCTGGGAAGGCATGAGCATAGAATTGTTCAGGCAGGTAGATCAGTTTGGCCACTCCATCATTCATCATGGCAGAGGAAAGTACTTTGTGTTTGGTAGTAGGGTAAAGCGAGGGGCTGCATGTGTGAGTGTATATGTGCATGCAAATCTTGCTGGGAGGTAGCAATAGAGGGTTTGGGAGGGGTTAGGATAGGTGTGTGTGTCTGTTTCCATGTGTGTGTGAATTCCCTGAGGTTGCTGTTGTACTTCCACAAACCTCTAGACTAATGAACGGTGCCAAAAACATTTGCTTGGGTGACCATGAGACACCAGAGTTAACTCAAATGTTTCATTACTTAATGACATTTTAACAATATAGGGACTGGAAGGGGAAACACTAAAAAGCAAAGAGGACTTCAGTATCCCATGCCTTAACAGCATTTTGACACTACGGGGATCAGGAGGGAGAAACACTTGACATTAGGAATGACTCCAGTATCTTGTGCCTTAATGGCACTTTAACAGCAGGGATGGGGGGGGAAGTAACATTAGACACCATGACCAAGTCCAAAGTCTTGCGCCCTAGTGGCATTTTAACAGCAGGTGTTTTTATCTGTATCTATATATATATATATATATATATATATATATATATATATATATATATATATATAAGAAATAAAAACGTTCACCCAGAATGTCCAAGAAACAAATAAGTCCAAAAACAAAACCCAACTAGATGTGGCGTGGTAGCTCTTCAAAAAAATCCAGTAAAAAAGCGTTCATAAAAAACAAACAGCGTTTAATGACAAGAAACGTAACAAATAACGTTAGTGCTATCGAGGTTTCCCTCTTCTTCAGACGTTATACATTCAAAACCATCTAACCTCATTTTATGTCCCTTTTCACAATACATCATTTCCTGAAGCCTACAACTAAAACATACATCATTTCCTGTCACCTTAAATAAACCTATCTACTAGTAAAAACAATAATACATCACATAAATATTTATTTAAATATTTCTAGTCGTACATGCTGCATATGTAAAAGACTGTACAACCTTATACTAATAAATATGACAAAGATAAAAAATAAAATAAAACAGATGTTCGAATAGTTCATATGTGTGTAAGCTACATAATCGAACGTTACATATGCTAATGCATTCTGCATTCTCAAATATGAATGTTCAATTATGTACAGGGACTGAGGTGCAGTGCATTAAGGGAAATACATCCCTTTCTTCACTGTATTGCAATCTCGGAGTTGGAATATATAGTTGTGGGGGTGTGGGGGGCACAGGGGGGCTTGCTCCCCTGCATAAACGGGACGTTAGGTGTACTAGTTAGGGAGTTTCAGCAAGGGTGGAATTGCTGTTAAGTGCTGTAAAATGTCATGTTCGACATTTTCGGAATTAGCAGCTAATTTTTGCCATTATGGCTGTTAGGTAATGTGTACTTTCAGCAGAATAGTTTGCTGTTAAGTACCGTTTTTTTAAACTTCGATATTTTAATAGCAATATATATATATATATATATATATATATATATATATATATATATATATATATATATATATATATTATTTGCTTTATTTTATTTATAGACATTTGTTTACCGGCAAAGTCCACTGAGCCACAGTGGGCCCATTTTCAGTGGAGGCCCGGGGAAAAAGCTCCAAGACAAAAACAAAAATACATTATTAAAATACAATAGTTGCGGTGAGGCAATACAAAGAACAATAAGTTCCAAGAAAAAAATACAATATTAAAAAAACAGTAAGAATATAATTATTGCAATGAAGTACATCATAACAGGCAAGAATGTAGAACAACAATAGAACAATCTGAATGAGCAGGTTCTATTATACATAATGGAGTCCAGTGTTACTTGGCTCTAAGACACAAACTAAATGAGAATATAATGCAAATCAGTGTTATAGCATTACAAGTTTCAGTGGAAATTCAGTTTGGAGAAAGCCGAGCCAACAGATATTGCCAATATACTAGCTGACAGATTCAGTGCTAACTTTACCTCTCTCTCCCCCCAAAGGACAAATCACAATGCCAGTAGACTGCCAGGCACCCAGTATTACTGCTGCTCAGGTTAATGCTTTAGCTAAACATGTCCTACGGAATGACACAACACATAGTTTTAAGTTTTTGGTTTTAGAACTTATACATGCCACAGAAAGATTAGGAAGCATAGGCAATTGCACAGAAAAAGAGGAAGGGAAGTGGATAATTAGGTTACAGGCTGACAAAGGACATGGCCTGAATTATAGGGTCTCATTGAAGCCTTTCCTGTTAGATCGACCCTTGAAGCACTAACTTTCAGAGGCACAAACATTTTTTAAAAGTACAACAACATTTTTTAGAAGTATAGGAATACATTTTTTCCAGTGGTATATCAGCATAAGTGTATATGAAGCATATGATACTTAACATCTAGCCTAGTTATTGATGTTCTTAAGTCACTAATTACAAGTTTTAGGAACTACATAGAGTATATATAGGAACAAACACATTTATTTATATATATATATGCATATGTACATGCTATTGTTGTATTATAAAGGTGTTTTTTATATGTTTTCTCATATGTTTTTTCATATGCTGTTCTATATATATACTTTTTATAGATATATGTTTTTATATATATTTTCTAGGTTGGTTATGCACAGCCTTAGTTCTGTAGGGAATTTTACAAGAGTGCTTATCATGTGATTTTTATTAGCCTCCTCATTGGCTTATGCTAAAACGGAAATGGTATTTAAAGAGATTTTGAATTTTTTGTAACTGTTTTAAAGTCTGATGAAGCATCCTTGGAGATGCGAAAGCGCTTACCTTTTTGTTGGAATAAAGAAGTACATTTTTTAACTGACTTTAAGAGGTTTGCTTCGATTGTTGTGGGGTACCTACCATTTCTTTATATGTTTCAGGTTAAAACAGCACTGTCCAAGGCCAATAATACAGCTTCTATGGGACCTGACAATATCCCTGGCTGTGTTCTACATGAACTACAGAGTGAACTGGCACCTCACCTGTGTGTTCTGTTCAATCACAGCCTCATTTCAGGCATTGTCCCTACTGAATGGCGCACTGCTACAATCATCCCTCTTCACAAAGGAGGAGTGACTACAGATCCTGAGAATTATCGTCCAATTAGCCTGACAAGTCTGAAATGCAAAGCTATGGTCATCATGGACCTAATAAACAAGGATATAGGGAATCTCCAAACTCTGGATCCTACACAATTTGTGAAGGGTAGAGCATGCCTGCTCAACTTGGTCGACTTCTTTGAGTCCGTCACCAGAGCTGTGGATGAAGGTAAGGTGGTTTATACAGTCTACCCTCATCTGCCCAAGGCCTTTGATACCATTCCCCACTCAGGAATCATAGAAAAACTCACTATGCTGGGCATCAACCCCTATATCACTAGATGGGTTGAAAACTGGTTCACAGATAGAACCCAAAGTGTGAAAGTAGCTGACTCTAAGTCAGACTGCTGACCAGTCACGAGTGGAGTCCCACAGGGTTCGGTCCTGGGACCTCTCCTGTTTGGTATCTACGTCTCTGAAGTCCAGGCCAACTCAAAGGGACTCTGGCTGACAAAGTTTGCAGATGATTGCAAGTTGGGAGCTATTATTAACTCCCCAAGTGATGTCGACATCCTACAGAAAGGCCTCAATGACACCAACGACTGGTGTCAGATCCATGACCTTAAGCTCAATGCCAAAAAATGTGTCATCATCTCCCTTGGGAAAAACCCATTTCCCTTGAATTACCACATTGATGGCAATCCACTGAACACAGAAGACGTTGTAAGAGATCTGGGAACACAGGTTGACAGCAACTTCACTTTTAACCACCACACTGCCACTGTGGTCAGAAAGTCCTTCTATGTGGCACATCTCATTACTAAGGGTTTTGCATCCAGGAAGAAAGAGGTCAATGTCTCTTGCTACTCTTCCCTCATTAGGCCAGTCATCAAGTACAATGCCCCATTTGGCATGTACCTCACTAGACACCTGCAACAACTGGAGAGGCCGCAAAAGTACCTCACAAAGAGGATCCTAGGCCTTAAACTCTTATCCTATATGGACAGACTCAAAAAACTCCAACTATTCTCTGTCTCATATCACCTACTTAGAGGCAATCTCTGCTTGACTTACAAAGCCATGTCTGACCCAGCTCTGTTAGAAATGCTACATCTAAAGAAATCCCAATCCCTCCGCACCACACACTCCAGAGACCTCAACCTCATTACCACAATCAACAGAACATGCTGGAGGGACAGGTTCATAACCCAGAGACTGCCCATGCTATGGAATAGACTTCCCATACATGTCAAGCAGACCACCTCACTGGCCCTCTTCAAGAGAAATCTTGATGAGTGGATGGGAAATAGAAAATTCACCCCGGGGATCACTCCAGTGGCTCTGCTCGACAAAGGCACTAGGAACTAAGGTTGGGTGGCACAATGCCAGGGTAATCCTATGGGCTAGGCTTGTAAAAGCTCCAGGGCCATTAGCCTAGTGCACACCTATGAACCTATGAACCTGTGAAAGTTGCAAAGAAGTGTTAGGAGGTAGGAGAAGGAATCAGTGTAGATGTTTGTAGTCAGTAAAAGTGTGGAGAGAAAAATAATTTAGGCAAGTTGTGCTGAAGATAAAGAACAAGAGAATGGTACTTAGGTAACTTCAGATGAAGCTATAGAATAGAGATATAGTGGGTTTAGTGATGATGCAAGGTAAAAAGTGAGGCTAATATTATAATGGCAGGCAGCTGAGCCTGGAGGGGAGAAAAGGTCATGTAATGGCTTTGTGGGTGGTAGTATGTGGCTTTGTACATGTACATATCCACTTGAAGAGGAGGTGATTGTGTAGGGCGGATTTGAAGTTTGAGGGATGTTGTTTACTACGAACAGATAAAGGGAGGTTATCCCATGATCTGGTCATGGTTCAAGAGTAAAGTAGTTTACCTGCTGGAAGGTTTGGTTTATGGACTTGGAGTAAGTGTTGGTGTTTTGAATGTAGAGGCCTGAGAGGGGTGTAGAGGATAAGTAGGGAGCTGAGGGAAGGGCAATCTTGCAGTTTGTAGACAAGTTTATGTGAAGTGGTTAGTTGCAGAATAACAGGTAGTGGGGGAATTCTAGCCATTGTAATTTTCTTAATGAGTTACAATGATGGGAGGAGTAATGACTGTCTGTGGCAAATTTGGCAGCCTTGTTATAGCAAGATTCGAGTTTGAGTTTTAAGGAAGACTGTATTTTAATTAACAAGGATGCACCATAGGTTAGTAAAGTTAGGAGACAGGAGAGTGCTAATCCTTGTTTGGTTGGTAAGGAGAGAAACTTGTTATGTCTGTACAGAAGCCCTAGTTGTTTATGGGTTGTATTAATGTTGGACTGGATGTGTAGGTCAAACTTAAGGTTTTCATCTATTATGACTCCTAATAGTTTGGTGCTAGTAACAAGTTCAATTTTAATGGAGTTTACTGAGAGAATGATGACATTTTCTTTCTTAAATGCTGTATTTCTTTTGGGGGTAATAACATAAGCTTGTTTTTGGGGGTTTAGAGAGAGATGAATTTTGTGGAGCCAAGATATGACTATACTGAATGCTGTTTGTGTCATTTTTTCAAGAGATGCAGCATTGGGTACAGAGCAAATGATAGTCGAATCATCTGCATATTGTACTAGGGAGGCATTTGGAATAGTTTGGTGCACATTATTTATAATATATTAAATAGAAGGCATCCTAAAATTGAGCCTTGTGGGATGCCTATAGGGTTATGTAGGTAAGGAGAGAGAAAGTTTTGCCATTTAACAGCATGCTGCCTATCTGAGAGATAGCTTTTAAACTAGTTAAGAGACTGAGAAGATTACCCTAAAGAAGAGAGCTGAGACAGGAGAATGGTATGAGATACAGTACCGGATGCTTTTGATAGATCCAAAAACAGAGCTGACACTTTATGGCCATAGTCACAGGCTTTATTAATGATATCCAAAAAGGAGATCAAGGCAGTTGAAGTAATATGCCCTGGATGGAATCCACACTGGGTAGGTGAGAGGTTGTTGTGGTTTAGAAGATGATGGATGGGGTGGGAGGATGGCCTAATGGTTAAGGTGTTTGTCTTACAAACACAAGGTGCAAGGTTTGAGTCACACAAGGGATAATTGGCTATGCTTAAAATGGCTCGAAAGGGCAGTTAGCTTAGTATTAATCTATGAACCTATGAGTTGCTTATGGACACGTTTTTCCAGTATTTTGGAGATAGGGGATAGAATGGTGATGGGCTGGAAGTTTGTGATATCAGAAAATGGGCCGCCTTTATGAAGAGGGAGAATTATTGCTTTTTTCCATAGGTCTATATAAGACAGAGAGAGGATATTCACATTATGCAGTCTGCAATATGTCCTGCTGCATGACAAAGATAGACAGGAAGTTTAAGGGCTACCTGTTTAACTCATAAATGTCTTTTGCCTCAGCATGCATTTACTAAAGAATATGAAGACTGTAACCTGAATGTCTGACACTAAGGATAGACTGTAATCATGCATGCAGGGGAAAAGGAGACATTGTGGACATTCTGATAACATGGACAGATATGGGGTAAGTGGTATGTGTGTGAGAGAGAATGATTGAGGGGGGAAACTGCCTGTAATTGCACAATGAAGTCACCACAGATAACTCTACAACAGGAAGTGCTGGTCTGTACTGTATAGCTGTTAACTGTAATTCAAGACATGAATTAACCAATAATCAGGTCTTTCCTCATTGCAGCTAATGTCTCTATGAATCAAAAATACCATATTGTGGTAAAAGGGTCTTTTTATAATGGGCCATATGGCTCACACTGGGGAACTTAATGAATCCCCGGTACTGTATTTGCACTACATCCAAGAATCTCTTTTAATTCCTTTATTTGCCATATTCAGTTAGTTTTTTTATATTGTTTTTTTTTTTTTTTTTACTTTCCTCCAATGATTATTATACTGCAGGCCTTCCATATCCTTTATATCCTTTCAACATCCAGGTTTTAATCTTGCCTGTGACTCTTTCATCAGTAGACTAAGGCCATGTTTGTGTTTACTCTATTTGTTTGTATTTTTTTTTTCACTTTTTAACCATAGCTCAGTTCTGTAGGTCTCTGTCATGTGTACCTTGTATTTTTTCTCACCACTTTATGGGCTTATTTATATGATCCTGCAAGAGATTTAAAAAAAATATTCTAAGAGCTGCTCTTTCAAGTGCCCATAAAATTATTTTTGGCCACAGTTGACAAACAATATGTACGTATGACACGCCAGAACCTTGACATGTCAGAGCTTTATGCAGTTCTCAGAAAATGCATTCTTAGGCAATTTAGTGATATATTCCATGCACTTGAAGGAAGTTGGTTATAAAGTACATATGCAATGAATGTGTCTACAGACTATAGCTTCTGAAGACAATTCAGAAAGACATAGGGCAGCATGCTACATGCTACAAATCATGGGCAATCCAACCCCAAGCCATAAAACAGGATACCAGTTTTCAAACCCAGCTGAAGCAAGGTTCAGCATAGCACAGTGGAACAACTTCATCTGGTTATCATATTCAAAAATGTCACAAAAAATGCTATAGAACAAGGAGCAATAGTTATACAGCCCCCAGTATAGAACATGTGGCACTGCATTACACTGTGCAGCAGCTATATTGAAAATATTCTGGATAATACTATGTAAGATGTACAATATAATGGGGTATACAAAGCACATAGCCATGTAACATGGCATTGGCTGAGCCCATTTTGTAAATACAGTATCTTTACTTGACATAACTGTGCACCACAGATGTCCCACAGGCATGCATTCCCCCAGACCAAATCACCAAAATGATGCCCACAGTGCAATGTTATTTATTTATAACTTGAACATGTATGTAGTTCCTGTATCAAAAGCTTGTATCATTGTCTAGACTGACTTTATTTAGTCATATATTTTCAGTAAGAATGATGGCAGAGGGAATGGATTGTTATAATGACCATCTTCACATGCATGCAGCTTGAATACATCTAATTACTGTGCTCCTCATCCCATCTTTAGTACATATGAAGAACCTGGCTATAGATTGCATGTTTGTGGAGCTTACATTCAAATAAGTGATATAGTTGAAGCCTTTGTTTTGTAGCACTGTCTCCCTGAGTTTTATTCTCAATGGCAGGGTTAGTGTACCTACTGTGTTGTGTGTCTGACATATCTTGGTGATTTCCATGGTATGCAGTACCAAGCATGCTCTTTCCACAGTTCTTGATCACAACTGTTCATCTGTACATGATTTAGTAGAGGAGCAATGCTGTTTCATGAATTTTGCTGCTTTTGAAACCCCATACTAGATATGTTCCAGAGGGGATTAGAAATCAGCAGCAATTCATGTTAATTTACTTGCCAACCCATCTTGCTAACTATGTATTATTTGCAAAGCAGATATTGTTTACCTAAAATCATTCCCTTTGATTATACTTGGAAGTGACTTGGTGATTATTAAAGTGCTACTGTTTTCTGCAATTTAGCAATTATAAGACATATTAGTTATCTTCTTTTGATTTATTTAGTTTTAATAATAAGTAACATTCTAACTTGAACATACCTGGTAGAAAGCAAAAATTAGCAGAAATGGAATTTTTATATCAGAAAAAAGTTCAGTCACTCTAACTTAATTTGCCTGTCAGGGATGCTTAACATTGTTCAACCATACAGGGCAATCTCAAAATAAAACATCAAACTACACATGTAATAAATTAAAAAATAACCCTCTTTTTCAAATATTTTTATATGTTTGAATAGTTTTGCAAAAAATTACAAACTGACTTTTATTTTTGGCTATAAGCAATGACATGTTATCAAACTTCTTAACAAACACTGAACATTCTACCCCTAGCAAAATTCAGATCGGATGAAGAAAAGTAGACATGTTTCCAAAATTAGTGTTTTATGTAGGAAGTAATCTCTCTTCTCCCTGTCATGAGGGAAACTGTGCCTAACCATAACGAGTTTCTTATTATTTGAGGAAAATGCAAGTACTTGTTTTGACCAAAAATAAAGTGCATGTATTTTATCTTGTCATAATATATTTAGCTAAAACTGCCCTTTTAAAATTCATTTCTCAGATTTATCCAAGTTAACATTTTTCTTTCTCAACAAGGAATGCCTCTAACATGTTAGACTTTCTACAGTAAACCAGTGTGGTGTTAAGCTGAAGGATGTTACATGTTATTATTTAAAACTCACAGTCTGAGAGGAGATGAAGTCTACTGTGTGACCACCTGTAGTGTATCATAATCATTAGCATAAATAATACTGAAGGCCAGGTCTGCTATTACCTGCTCTTTAACTCATCCCTAAGGTTTAATTTTTCCTTTTAGTACAATTTCAGTATGGTTAATTACTAAAAATCAACACGTGCTTTATAAAACTTTCATTTTGTTGCATTGGAATCAAAGAAAGGGAAAGTCTACCCACTTTTATTTAAAGCTTGTCACATTCTTTGGCTGAGGAATTTTGTCTCTGCCAGCATGACATATTATAGATACATGAAAATCTGTTTTTTTTTTTTTTTAACAGGTGCTCCCACAATCAGGTCTATATTAGATGAGAGACCGTTCCGATGTTCGAATCATAGATGGTCGACATCATATGATCGAACGTCGGAAAGGTCGAAGGTGAAAGTCAACGGCTTTTCATGCGCAGAATGGGAAATTTTCCCTTTCTGCACTGAAGTGCATTTTCGGAGTTGGTATATTTAAGTAGGGGAGGTGTGAGGGGCTGCAGAGTGGTAAGGTAAGTTTTTTTTTTTATATAGTCGATGTTTCGAACTTCGCTCATATGAGTTCGCTCATGTGAGGTTCAAAGTTTTGAAACTTTGACTATATAATATAGACCACAACAATCTTACATAGGCTGTCCTCAGTCTTGCTGATGTTAGTGGCTGGTATAAAAGCACATGTGCACAGTGTGGTAAGATTTTATGCAATCAACCACAAAATTATAATTTTGAATTCTAGGTTAAGTTTTTGCTCTAGGTTTACAGGAGCTGCTTTTCCAGGACAACAGTGGCACCAAAAAAAAAAAAAAAAAATGGCACAGAAAGCTGGATTTTGTTACAGAGAAGAAGAAGAGGACAGGTTTTGTACATATAGCTGACCATATTTTATTTTTTTGGGTAGTGGTAAACATATTGGAGGTATTCTGTTCCTTAAGTGCAGCATATTTACTGTAGTATTTTACCCTTATGCACAGCACATAAAATAAAAAATTGAACATCTGACAGGAAGACATATATTTACGCCAAACCAAGGCTTTGATTGTAGAACCTGAATACGATATATTACGCAATCACTTTACTAATGACCTTAGCAACCAGAAGTATGGTTTTAGTTATAAAAATATGGAGAGAAGTGAAATCCCTCAAACATCAGTTGCTTGAAGAGAAAGATGCCCAAGAACATAACATTGATCACTGTTTTCCATAAGAAACCATTGCCTATAGGACTTATAAGTGTGTATCAGCAACGATTCCCTTATTTTGTGTGATTCATCTTTTCTTTTAGTTGGTGTGACTGTGAAGTTGGTATGTATTAGTTAAGGGAGTGTAGGGTATGAGGTGTAGTGGGGCTTGTGACCCTGCACAAAAACATTTAAAGTTAACTTTTTCACCTTTCCAAGTTTCAGGTATTATTTTTCAGCATTTTTCATGCAATCCATAGCAGAACCTTTTTCAGGTTATGCACATCACAGAGAACAAGAAGTACTTTGTCAAGCTCAAGAATTAAGGTTTTGGGGAAGTGCCACTATCCTATAATGTAATAATTCATGTAGAAAATGTAATGCAGGAAGACATTTGTGACACATTGTGTCTCATTAAACAAATGAACAGTTTCTTAGCACAAACCCCAGGAAAAGTTTACTCCTGATTTGATACATAATAAAAGGAAGTTGCTGCATTGTAAGGGAAGTAATAAAGAATTACATATGTAATATACTCATAAGCAAATATTGAACATGTCTGTTTGTATTGTAGATAGATCTTCCTTCCGAAGACACTGGTGATTGCATTAGACTCCATGCTCCTTCCTTACCATTTCTTTCAAGTAGCAAATAATTAATGAAGGCATTTTCATCAAAATGACAGCTTTGTCACATCAGAAAATAATATTCTAACAGAAGTCTGAAATTCAGATATTTATTTTGCCGAATCCATAATGCTGTTGTATTTAGCTCAAAAGAAGTTCTGAGGGAAACAAATATGAGATCCTTTCTGGGGAAATGCATGCAGTCATGTTACAGTTATGTAGTATGCTTGTGACTCACACTACTGTCATTCTTTTTCAGTGCAAAAGATAAAACATCACTTCCTTATGTCTAGCTTAACTAATTTAAATAAGACATGAAATGGGCTCTGGATAAAACATAAAGAAGTAAATCAAGATCATGTAAAATATTGTAAGAAACAGAATGATTTTATTTCATTAAAATAGTTCAGCATACGAAGATGCAATGAAACATGAAACATAATTTTGAATCCCATGGTGAATTTTTATTTAGGTTTACAGGAGCTGGCTTTCAAGGACAGCAACAGTACCAGAAATGGCATAAAAACTGGATATTAAGTTGTCATATGATGAAACATAGTCAAAGATGGTTATTTGTTTGTTTGTGTCTTTCGGCTTTTTCCCGGTTAGGTGTCGCCACCGCTAATGATTGGCAGAAGATTTTTACGTACCGAGTTGCCAGCTCTGACACACAACCTTCAATGAAGGAATGCCCATTCACACATGTCTCCACACAGAAGACGCTCTAGCTGAGAATCAAACCAAACAGTGTCTTACTGTGAGGCGACAATGCTACCGCAGCACCACCACCACAGTCTAAGTAAGTATAGTCAAAAATGGTTATATTCATCTTAAACAAAGGTATTTATTTGTAGCAAACAGCTACAGCCATTCTTTTATTTATTTATTCATTTATTTAATTATTTTATTTTCCTTTTGTTAACTTGGATAGTTTGAATAAACAAAAGCCACTTTTCAGCAGAGGCACAAGCAGTAAAGCCACAGAGGTAATATCTAATAAATTACAGTTGAACAAAAGCAAGAACAGACAAATACATTTCAGAAATTTTATAACTATCTTTGTACATTAAAATTGATTGTAAATGATACTATTACATCTGAAAAGCATGTGGTTCAGAAAAATCAAAGAAAAGATATTTGAAGTGATTAGATTAGCAGGAATTGCATGAGAAGAAAAATAGAAAACAGTACAAAATAGCAGAAAGTAATAGGGAAGGGAAGATAACAGGAACGTAGTAATGAACAAACTACAAATAAAAGAGAAAGACTAAAATCTGTTGGTAACTAGAACTGTCAGATTAGCTAATTGATCAACTTATTAATTTCTTTAATACTAACAATGTTGGTAGACTGAACCATGCACCCCTTTTAGCCATAACTGAGCCAAAGACAGTATCAATAACACTGTAGTGCACATGTATTAAACCTGTATACAGCAGAACATTAATTATTCTCATAACATCCATTGAAGATTATATTGAACTTCTGAACAGGATTACATTGCATGCATTCATATTATAATATTTATTATTTATTATGTGCTTATTTACTTATGCATTTATTTAATCATCCAGTCATTTATTTAATTAACTTTTGATAGCTGGGTAAGTGAACTGGTGTGAGGACCATTTGCACTAATGACATGGGCCAGAGAGGCTAAAAAAACAGTTTCATGAGGCTCCAAATCATTAGTCTTTACTCATTACTCCTATAAATATAGTATACAAACTAGAATGAATAGAATATTAATATCCCAGGACATAATTTCAAAGAAATCCACATTCAGTGTTATACCCTGTTCTATTTCTGATCACAATGCCCTTATCCTAAAATACCAAACATTGTTCAAAAAAACTACCATACTTGACCAGAATACCTGCTTATATAACAAAACTACAACATTTCAAACTCTGTCTCCTCTCTGAACTGAATCTGTATTTATAAACAAATAATACAGGTGGAGTTGATATGGTTATGATCTGGGACTCTTTAAAAACTTATATTTTTGGTAAACCCTTAGCTGGGTATAAAGAGAAAAAAAAGGAATGGAAATCAGAACTAACAAAGATATAGTCATGTCCAAATCCCAAAGCCCAATATAAAAAAATCGATAAGTCTATATTAAAACTAATAGAAAATCTAAATAAGAGATACACATATACATATATATATTATCACATAAAACAGCCAATAGCCTTGGAAAAATTAAAAACAACCTCTTGTGGTATGTCTCATTTGCATAATCTATCTACAAAAGTCAAAATACAATCAAAAACAATAACATTTCAGAAATAAAAAAAATATTAAAAATAAGATGTCATATAAAGACATTGGAAACATCTGTGATGTTTTCAGAGATCATTACATATCTCTAAACCAAAAATCTGAAAATGAAGACATTGCTGCAAATCTAAATCTTGATTTGTTTGTTTTTAAGAAGATACCCTGTTAACTAAGAAAAGGTATATAAAGAGATCACTTTTACAGAAATCTTTGATGGAATCAAGCAATTCAAACCTAATAAAGCTCCAAGTATAGATGGACTAAGAAATATATAAGGTTTTCTGTTTGCTATCATTAACTCAACTCATAGGTGGTCAAGTCCACCTGTACAAGTCCTGCATTGCTGATAACAGAATGGGAAAAAAGGGCATTACTTACAATCCAACCTTGCCCTCTACTAGACTAGTGGTAATGCTTGTTCCAAGTTCAGGAATGGTAGGGAGTTCTGAGGTTTAGATTTTGTGCATGGTATATTGGAACTTGGCATTCTAACTTTTGTGGAATGGTTTTAAACATTGAAAGACTCAACAGCCTGTGAGTTGAGTACATGATAGTAAACTAAATAATTCCCTCTTACTATTAACTCACTTTTCCATAAAACTCTTGTAGATGTCCATGCACACAAGATAATTCCCCCCTCATGAAAATATTTGTTAATTACATCCATGCTTTAATAAAATAAAAATCCTCCACTCTGTTCTGCCTACAGGTCCATAACTCTTCTAAGAAATGATTATAAACTTTTTATGTCAGTTCTTACAGATAGATTAAAAAACAGTATCTCAAATAATTAATTTAGACCAAACTGGATATGTATATCAAAGACAAGCTCATGACAATTTTAAAATAATAATATATCTTATAGATTTTGTAAATAAAATCAAAAAATCTCTCCTTATTAGTCTAGACATTGAAAAAGACTTTGATTCTTTAAATTGATATTATTTATAAATTGATAATCATTTGATTTTCCTTTCCAATTAATCTGTCTTATCAAAAAATATTTATAAAGATTACAAAGAATTTATTAAATTAAGGCCTTTCACATCTGCACTTATATCCTTAAGGGTACTAAACATAGGTGTCCCCTCGCTTCTGTTTTCTTTGCTATAGAGTTGAAGTAGTAGCAATTTTAATTTGAATTAACACAAACATCAAAGGTGTAGAAATTTTGGAAACTTATACTTCCAAATGTATGTTATTTGCTGATGATATACTACTAACACTTTCCAATTTAAGACCAGCTCTAGAAGGCTTAGATTTTATCATCAAGCTTTTATGGTTTCCACTTTAATAATCCAAAATCCAAGCTTGTATTTCTTAACAAAAAAGGAAATTCCAAACACAAAAATAGCAATATCATAGGTAAACAAGTTACTTCCTTTGAATATTTAGGAACAGCTATAATGCATACTATTTAAGGAATAAGGACTAAAATTATAAAAAAAAATGTTGTAAATATAACCTCAGCTCTAACTAATAAATAGAACAAATTATATATTACACAGATGATAAATTGCAATTATTTAAAAATATATTATTTTTCCTAAACTATTGTATATAGTACAAGCTTTAATGTCTACCCTTACAAGTTACTTACTAAAGATGTCAACAATTACTAAAATTTCTATGGTTTCCATACAAACTTAGGGTAGCCTTACATAATCATACTAAACTTTGGAAATTAGGAGGCATTACCTTTCCTGATGTAGATACCGCATTAACTTTCCTGATGTAGATACCTTACTTTTCTGTGATATATTATACAACAAATCCAAGTTAGAGAACCTTATGTCTAAATTATGTTTAAATTAGATAAAATCTCAATAGTTTACAACACTAATTTAAATGAAAAATCTTCGAAACATGTAACACTAGATCTTAACTCTTTGCTTACCCAAAAGTACAAATCACAAATACTACATCTTGCTCTCAACATTGTTGTATAATTACTTAAAAATTTTAATGCAGAGCTTTCTTAACTTCAAATAGAATGACTAAAAGCTCCAATAAAAGGTAGTCAGAGTTGTGGAGAAAAATAACAGGATTCAAACTTACAGCAATAAATGATCTATACATGGCACATTGTTATGAATGACCCACAAAAATAACAAGGGATCCTACATGCCTTGCTTCTAAACTGTTGACATGCCTGTCATCTGGAAGAAGATGTCACTGCATACACTGTAAAATGACCAGGTTCAAGAAAATTTTTTTCCCTCAAAAGATTAGACTCTTGAACTCTGGTATTAATCTCAGGGATACTAGATGCTGACAAGTCTTGTGATAACCAAACAATAGTGCAATGGCAATAGGACATCACAACCAACTTATCAAGTTTACAAGAAAATTATGTGCAATACAAAGTGCTAGATATTCTCATAATATAAAGAACATGAGAACTGAATTGCGTGATAAGTACAGGTGCAATAAGGAACCAATCAGCTGCTATAGTGGTATATAGAATAATTGTAGTAATAATTAATAATATAACTGTCTAAGAGAAAGGTAGATGTTAGGTTTGATACACATGTAACTGTATGTATGTATCTGTCTTTAAAATTCAAGCATGATGTATATAATTTCATTTAGACTTCACTTGTGGTGTCTAAATGACAAAGTTTACTTTGACTTTGGCTTCTGAGGTATACCCAGATTGTAATGCAGACTGAATGCCTATATATGTTTTGACTGCCCTTCTTTGAAACATTTTTGAATTCCATAGAAGATTTTCTGAAAGCATTATGGTTTCATTCTTTTTCTTTAACTAGGTTTTTAGTTTTATTTAATATAAATGTTAATCACAACTTGAATAATGAGAATCTCTACCTGCTATAGACTTGCACTGGCAAGGAAGAATATTACTAAGTTTAGGAGATCAGTTTCACTGCTATCATTTGAAGAATTTTATCTTCCTTAAAAGAATTAGCCTTGGCTGAGACTAAAGTAAAGAAAAGCAAGATATTTCCTAAGATACTTGTCAGTAATTTTTACACAAGTGTTATCTCTAATTGATTTATTTCAACAGAACTCTGCCTCCTGAATTTGTTTCTCAACATTTCCATTGTTGATATAAAATATATAACTATTTACTATACTAAATTTTACTTAATGAGATGTTATTATTTGTTTCAGTTAATATTTTTCAGTCAGGTTTTATATATATATATATATATATATATATATATATATATATATAGAGAGAGAGAGAGAGAGTACGGATTTTTTTCCCTTGGCAAACAAAAAAGGCTGCTTTCTTTTCTTCACAATTGTACTGTTGCTATTTATAACTGTATTAAATGTACTTCTGTTTAAATTTTAAACAAAATCAAAAATATCTTAAAAAAATAAATAAATAAAAATTTTAAAAAAATCAGTTTTAATAAAAAACAGTTAAATGTAATAAAATAAAGAAATGGGCAGAGTTTGTTCAGGCATTTTTATACACACAAATCTTTTCAAACATGACATGAATACACACTCAATACATCTCACATTGTCTATGAAATGATGACACAGAACTGCAAAAGCATATATCTCAGTAATTGTAGGTACTGCAGGTATTCATCATTTGTTTTGAGTAGAATAATAGAAAATGGCCTATTTTCTGTTATATCCTAACAGGAATGCTTGAAAATAATATATGCAAGAAGAAATAGTCATATAAAATGAAACTGATCTATAATTATGAAGAGTAATAGTGAAAATATGCCTCAGGTTGGACAACCTCAGTGTCTCTCTCTTTATATATATATATATATATATATATATATATATATTTACTTATTTATTCTAAATGCATGCTAGTCATAGGGTACTAAACTAAATAGTGAGTAGCTGGGATATGGAGGAAATGCTGGAGGAAAGATACAACTAAGAAGTGGCAATAAAAAATTAAGCCTTGGTAGAGATTAACACTCTGACTTGTTGAAAGGACAATACAGTTGTGGGCTGTAAAACAGTGGAAAGGTAATGATGTACTCAGACAACAAATAAAGTGCCATTAATAAGAGATAGGAGGGAAATTTATGGAGAGAGTCCAGGGAGGAAAAAGGGACCTAACATTGTCTAGCTTAGGTTGCCAGAATCCCAATTAACATCTAGTAGTGAAATAAACTATAATTTGTCATTGTTGAGATAACTTCTTATCTTATCTACAAGCAAAGGATAATGTTCTTTTTTAATCTCTTTATTCAGACTTTGTGGATCAATAGTAACAGGAGCCTTGCATACTCTTCAATAGTGACCATATTGTTTACCCATATATTTGGTTCCAATTGCTTCTTAGTGACAATTAAGCTTTCCATTCACTTAAGGTTCTGCTGTTTTGTGCACCATAGAGGTACTGCCACTATCCTTGCAATATAATCATTGGTACAACTTTAGGACTTGCCTGAATATCATATTTATACTGGATATAATAACAATTTGGAATGCTCTCTGTATATCCCTAGCTTTTGATAAAATAATTTCTGCTTCTCTAAATCTTGTTTGATCATTTCTTATATCTCATAATGTTTTGTCTTTTGTTAATGAATCATGGACCTTACCCAGTTCAAAGTCATATTGTACCAGTGATGACTGTGGTGTGTAAGTGAATAATTGATTGGTGAAAATATTAAATAGTAGTGAGCCCAGTATAAAACCTTGAGGAACCTCCATATGTGGAGACAGCAGAAAGCCATTTAATATATTTAATATTTTCATCAATCAATTATTCACTTACACACCACAGTCATCACTGGTACAATATGCTGATGACTCCACAGTCATCACCACAGCTGATACCCACTCCGATCTACATACTACAACTCAGAACTCTTTTTTTGTCTATCAAAAACTGGCTCAGCCAGAACCACCTAATCTTAAACCCAAAGAAGACTAAACCCTTGTTCTTCCTCGTGAAAACAATGAATCATCTAAAACCTTCTTTCTCTATCACTTCCCACATAGTGCACCCATCACAGTTGAAACTCACACCAAGTACTCTGGATTATTATTGATGACCAGCTGAAATTTGACCTACATGTACTCAGTAACATCAAGAAAACCCACCAAAAACTTGGATTCCTCTACAGGAACAAAAACTTTTTATCCAGTAAAGCCAAGACAGCCCTATCCCATGCCTACCTACTACCAACCTTTCTCTATGGCTCTCAAATCCTCACCAACTTATAAAGCACACTTCTCTCTAAACTAGAATCCACTTACAGCAAGGTGGCCAAATTTGCTGCCAAACACCCATACTATTGTCATCATTGCTTAGCACTCAAGAAACTAAACTGGTTAGAGCTTCCCCACAATCTTCTCCTCGATCAGCTTCAAATAATTCACTCTATACTGCACCAGCCCTCTTTCTGTCCCAGCATTACCTCTATCATCTCACCCTACTCCCCACCTAGAATGCCTTGGAGCTCAGAACAACATCTCCTTTCTATATACAAGCAAAAGATCAACATTGGTAAGAACTTTAACAGCTATACCCCAACTTCCACTAGGCCTTTAAAATATTAAGCCTAAATGCCAGTTCAGAAATGCTGTAAAAAACACCTAAGCAATATAAGACTATGTCAGCGTAATCATCCCCCTGACTGACCTTACTTCTCTCTGCCAACTTGCCTCCCTCCCTTCTTCCATACCTGTGTCACCCTACTTCCTCTCTCTTCCACTATATTACTGTAAATTACTCCTACTTGTTATAGTTTCTCTACCTTGTACCTGCATATTTACTATAGACTCAAACAGAATTTATTGTGCCTTAACTAGTTCTACCCACTGTTGCTAATCAGCTGAACTAATGATGAAGAATGTAAGTCTTCTATTTCTTTCCTTTTACTCTTTACTTTACCAGATATACTTTGCTAATTTTTAAAATTTAATTTTCACTCATTTTAAACTCAGCTTCATTTTTTTTCTATGGGTAACTCTTGTTTGTATAGGTATGTAGTATGTTAATGTAGTTATGTTATTAAGTGTCTATGCTTTGTGGAGCTTTTCTCCCCAGGTCTCCACTGAAAAAGGGCTCCGGCCCAGCTAGACTAAACCTGGTCAAAAAATGTCAAATAAATAAATAATAAATAAATAAATAAATAAATATGTGTTAGAGGTGCGAACAATAATATTATTTGGATTTTCTGCATTGTTTCAAGGAAAATATGTTACATGGTAAGCCCTTTAATTCATTCTGTATTAATCTACCTGTTATTAAGTTCACTTAAATCACACTTTACATAATTTTCCAGATAACAACTGTAGCTGATGTTCCATGCCAGTTATTTGACTAATATTGTAATTTTGATATATGTAATACATGTATGTTAATTGCTGTGACTTGAATAGGTTCATATGTTCATACTAGGCTATCTGCCCTAGGGCATTTATAAGCCTAGCCAGAGTGTGTTTGGCTTTCGCCACCCATTTTAAATTAATTTTGCTATGCCCTTTTTTGAGGTTAGTATACTGTGCCTCTGTCTAACAGTGACACAGAAGTGATACCCGGGGTAAACCTACGATCCCCCATCCACTCATCAAGATTCCTCTTGAAGAGAGTCAATGAGGGACTCTGCCTAACCTGGACTGGGATTTTATTCCAGAGTGAAGGGAGCCTCTGGGTTATGAATCTGTCCCTCAAGCATGTCCTATTTATTTCAGTGCTGAGGTTCAAGTCTCTCTAGTACATAGCTCAATGGGATTTGGATTTTCTGAGGTGCAGCATGTCCATTAATTCTGGGTTGGACATGGCTTTATACGTCAGGCACAGATCGCCTCTGAGCAGGCGGTATGCCACTGAGTAGAGCTGGAGTTTCTTTAACCGGGCAGCATATGGCATCTGTTTGAGCCCTTTGATCCTCTTGGTGAGGTACTTTTGGGGTCTTTCCAGTTGCTGCAGGTGTCTGGTAAGATTCATCCCAAAAGGGCATTGTACTCAATTATGGGCCTGATGAGGGATGAGTAAAGAGGCACGATGACCTCCACTGATCTAGATGTGAATCCCTTCATGATTAGGTGGGCTATATTAAATGTTTTTCTAACCACTTTGGCCATGTGGTTGTCAAATGAGAGATTGCTATCAACTTGGGTCCCCAGGTCCCTAATTACTTCTTCCATACTTAATGGATTACCACTTATGTGGTAATTTGTGGGCACTTTGTTTTTGCCAAAGGGGATGACTATACACTTTTTGGTGTTTAGCTTGAGGCCATGGCTCTGGCACCAGTTGTCTGTTTCTATGAGGCCCTTTTGGAGGATGCTTGTGTCGGCTGGAGAGTCGATTATGGTGCCCAGTTTGCAGTCATCTGCGGATTTGGTCAGCCACAGTCCTTCCATGTTGGCCTGTACCTCTGAGAAATATATACCAAACAAGAGAGGTCCCAGAACTGAGCCTTGTGGGATGCCACTTGTAACTGGTTTGGAGTCTGACATGGCTGCAGCAATTCTAACCATGTGGGTTCTGTCTTTGAGCCAGTTTGCAACCCATCTAGTGACATAGGGGTTTATATTTTAGCTGGTGAGCTTATCTATAATGTCTGAATGGGGTATTGTATTGAAGGCTTTTGCGAGGTCCAGGTAGGCTGTGTGGACCACCTTCCCCTTGTCAATGGCCTTGGTGACTGTTTCAAAGAAATTGACCAGGTTTAAGAGGCAGGATCTGCCCTTAACAAAGCCGAACTGGGTAGGATCCAGTGTCTGTAGGTCCCCAATATCTTTATTTATAAGGTCCATGATGTTCCTTTCCATAGCTTTGCAGACCAAGCTAGTCAGGCTTATGGGGCGATAGTTTCCGGGATCCGTTGAGGCATCACCTTTGTGGAGAGGGACCACCGTTGCTGTACGCCACTCTTTGGGTACATATCCTGTAGTAAGACTGAGATTGAACAGTAGTTCTATGTTTGGGTTTAGCTCTTCTTGGAGTTCATGTAGGATGCAGCCCAGGACACCATCTGGTCCCATTGATGCTGTGTTTTTTGCTTAGGAGAGGGCAGCTCTTACCTGAGCATCTGAGATGTCAGGTGGGCAGCACTCTGCTGGGATAGATATTTACCCTTATGGTGGGGAGGGGGGGAGAAGTTTGCACTGAACCTGTCATCTAGGATGTTGGCAATGTCTGCGGGTTTGGTGTATTTTTTGTCATTTTGGACTAATTCTGAGCATATCTGGGAATTCCTAACATAACTAAAGAAAGCCTTGTGATTATCCTTAGTGTCCTGTACAATTTTTCTCTCAAAGCTGGCCTTAGACGATTTTATGAATGCCCGTAGTTTTTTGCTAATACTGATCAGAGATGCCTTCCCTTTTTGGGATTTTGCTCTATCATGTTGTAGCTTCCTCCTTCTATTGTATAGTTTGTTTATGGCTGGGGTCCACCAGACAGGACGTCTGCCTTTGGAGGATTGGATCTTGGTTTTATTTGGGATTGCATGATCCATGCATTCCTGAAGGTGTTCATAGAATGCGTTTATAAAGGATTCTGTGGTCTGGGCCATATTTTCCACAGGCCTGGGGGCTTTGAAGGATTCTACCTCGGTTTTGCTTTAGAGAAGTTTTTCACTGTGGTTTTCTGGGCAGGGGGTGGGGTCGGGATGTGAATATCCAGTGATATTAGTTTATGGTCTGATCTTACCAGTGAGGGATACACTTCTGGTCTGGAGCATAGAGTCCCCATGTTGGTGATGATCAGGTCCAGTATGTTTTCCCCTCTTGTGGGAGTGGTAACAAGTTGTTCCATAGCATTTGAGTTTATAAATTCTAGGAACCTTTGGGCTAGGGTGTTGGAGCTAGAGTAATGCTCCCAGTCTATGTTTGGGTAGTTGAAGTCACCCAATATAATGGTGTTTGGAGAGACCTTCTTATTTTCCAGTGTTCTCAGGAAGGCTGAGTGGAGTTCCTGGGTTTGGGAGGGTGGTCTGTAGCAGGCTGCAAACTGGAAGGCAGTTTTACCTACTGTTAGTTGCACATGGATAGTCTCTGATGCTTCATGCTGTGCCACCAACCTGGAGGTGTGGGTATTTTTGGCGAATATTGATACTCCCCCTCCTTTTGTGGTTCGGTCCAAGTTTTGGGGCCGGAAAGCATGGTATGAGTTATAACCTGATAGTGCTGGGGTGCTCTCGGGAGCCTTGAACCAAGTTTCTGTTACTGCACAGATATCGATGTTCTCCATGCTAAGGAGAGTTTCGAGTGCATGCATCTTGAGGTTTAGACTTCTGGCATTGAGTAGCATTACTCTTAGTTTCTTATCCCTTGTGATACCTATGGAGGTGGGTTTGTCTTTTGAGCCTTGCCTAAAAAAGGCACTATTGGGGTAGCAAGAGCCTTTGCCAATATCCGAAAGCCCAGGGGTGACAGGTGCAAGCCGTCCCTAGCGAAGCATCGTGGCTTGTCAAGCATGTCATCCCAGGCTGACAGGCATTGGATCCCCTTTGAATGACACCAATACTTAAGCCAATTGTTGAAATTGATCATCTTGTCTTCATATTGTGGCATCATTCTTGGTGAAGGTAAGATGCTACTCAAGGTCAGGGTCATACCGGCCTGGGCTACATGCTCAGAGAGCTCCTCTATGTCTCTTTTCATGTAGTCCAGGGAGGTACATCTCAGGTCATTCACACCAGCATGGACAATGACTGAGTCATATTTGTACTTGCCTTGGAGTGACCTGAGTGCTTGTGTTATGTGGCGGATCCTAGCGCCCGACAGGCAGCTCACCGTGACCTTCTCCTTGTTCAGCCTGGTGAGCGGGACATCAGTGTGCCTGATGATAGAGTCACCTATTACAAGTGTATCAGTTGTGTTGTTTAGCCTTAAGGGCTGTGACTGTTCGGCACACTGGCTTTGTGAGCTATGTGTTGCATGTGCTTTGTTTTGGGGTAGCGGTTGCTTGGGTGTCTGCTTTGGAGGTCTCTGCTGCTTAGGCAGATTTTTTAGAGCCTCCGAGTATGTTTTTGTATGTTTATGTGTTTGGTTTGCTGTCGTGGTAGGTCTGTGTGAGACTGGAATTGTAGTAAGTGTGGTTTCCTTTTCCTCCTGACTGGTTACGCCAGTACTGAGTTGAGAGAGCTTAGCCTCCAATTTGGCTATATGGTTGCATCTCTCACATGTGTTGGAATTTGTTGGGAGGAGGAGAGGGTTGTCTGTGTACATGAGGCAGTTGTAACATAGCCTCAAGATTCCCAGATTCACCAGCTGGACCGGAGAGGAGATTGACAACTGACCTTTGGACATGCTAGAATAGTATTGGGAATTCCTTTATAACTGAAAAAAAGGGCCAATGGGGAACAAGGTACTCAATATCTAGCTGGAAGTTGACTGTTTTTTCAGTAGGTCTTATACAAGTGGTATTTTCAGTTAAGGCTTGTTAAAAAACGTGCATAGTCACTGAAACTAGAAATAATGGTTGTCAGTTTCAACACTGAATTGTGTTTATTTATTTGTTATTGTATTTCTGCATTTGTTTAGGTTTCTTTATCAAGGTAATCTACTGTTCCTAATGAACCATTTTAGGCCTGCCCAGGGGCAACAGCTAATATTAAAAAAATTAAATAGCATTGTAGCTAAAAGCATACATAAAAGCACAATCATAATTTTTAGTATGAGCGTAATGTATACAGCTCTGTTACACTTTATTAAACCAGGTAGCTTTTAGTATATACAAAATTTATAGGGAGATTTAAGAATACAAGCAGCAGAGAATGATAAGAAATTGTAGGCAAGCCGCATTCAGAAACCTGAATTTTTGCATTCACTGCAATTCATTTTTTTCTCAACCCTTTCTACAAACCTCAGGCATACAGACATTCAAAAGATACACACAGACAGTAGCAGTATAAGGAAATAGACAGACATGCATACACATCCAAAAACACATACTCACTCACACACATGCATGCAGGCATTCAGTTCTGTAGTTGATATATCATTCCATTGTAAATCCATAAAGCTTAAATATATATCCTAGGATCTTTCTCCTAACGAGTATGTTATGAACAGATGCAGAAAAAAAGCATAACCCATTAAGTCATTTGTTACCTTAAACCTGTTTTGTGTTGCAAATTAAAAATCATCTCCCATAATGAAAAAATAAATAAAAAATTTAAAAATATATACAAATTCAAAGTATTACATGACATGTCAGTCTTTAAGTGTTAAGGGAAAAAAGGCTTAATAAATAAGCAAATATATACCTGCAGACAGCAGTGCCACCTTATTTTAACTGATTTGTTAGAAGACTTATCTTCTAACCACAAAACTGATTTGGGCAGTCCTGCAGTGATTTGAAGTCCCAGAAACATTGGTAGAATTAATGCAGACTATGTACAAGAACCCAATGACTCAAGTACAAACAGTATATGGTCTCACAAAGGAGTTCCCAGTGGGAGTGGGTTTGCATCAGGGTTAAGCTCTGACCTCACTGCTATTCATAGAGGTAATGGACTACATCAGCAAACAGGTTGGATGGAAGAGATCAAAAATGTTGCTGTATGCAGATAATGTGGCATTACAGCAGACTGTGGGCAAGAGCTTTGAAACAGAATAGAGGAAAGGAATGCAAAACTGAAGGCTTATGGAATGTAAATGACACAGATAAGAGGGTTGTAATGGCAGCTTTAAGTATATGGAAGGGGGGATGAGGAGAAAAGAAGTCTTAATGAGGAGGACAAAGCTAGAATCAGCAGGGATGCGGCCACTTGGCACAGAGAGATAGAGGTAGTGTATGACAGAAGAATGCCAAAGAAGCTGAAAAGCGAGGTATACAAAGCAGTGGTCCAATGAGTACAACTGTATGGTATAAAACCTTGGCAGTACAATTAAAGCAGCTGTGGAAGCTAGAGATAATAGAGATAAAGTGTCTGGGATGTAAAATCAGATGCACGCTGTGGGACAGATGAAGAAATAAGGATATCAGGGCAGAGAATAAAGTAGCACCACCTGCAGAGAAGATCAAAAAAAGAGATTACAGTGGTTTAGGCACATGTGCAGAAAAGCAGAAGATAATCTGATAAGTGAGATTTGAGACAGACAGGAAAAAAAGCAAAAGGAAAGGAGGTTGTCCAGCAAAGAGATGGATGGATTGTGTGAGAGAAGACCTGCAACATCAGGCATAATTATCAAGAGCATTTAATCAAGACAGATGGTGACAGTTAACACGACACCTCAACCTCATGTTGAAAATGGGAAAAAAATGAGGGTTGATGATGATAATTATTCACCAGGTATTAAAGGTGGCACTCATATAACCTTCACAAAGTAAGTACAGACTGAGAAAAGTAAGATTTTTTCCAGTAGTGATGGTTTGAACTGATTCTGTCAACCCAGCTTACTGAATCCTGATATGACTAGGTTCCAAAACAATTTACTCAAGACAGAAGTCTGCTCTAAGTTTGTAACCATTTGCTGAATTCTTCACCGTGATGTGATCAGACTTACAATCCTTAATTGGGGTCATTATGGAGCTTGTGGACAGTATAATACAATTTCATCTTGTCTTATCTGAAATAACTAATTTAAAGTTTCCTGTGCTGCTATTTTTATTAATAGGGACAATGTGTTACAAAACTTTTCTGCCTTTACAAACAATAATCTGTTTCACAACATGAATTTAGCAGTGCTAACACATACTATTATGGGTACCCAATGAATCTATGCTACAATGTTCAGGGTTGCAGCTAAGACCTGGTCAGGAAAACACTTATAGACCTTAATCAAGTCTTACCTTTTTGGTCTGTAATAAACAGAATATAGTTTTATTCTTGACAGAATGAAAAGAACAATCTTGTGAAAAGCATAAGGTTATCACTAATGACATATTTACATACAAAACAAAGTGCTAGCTTTAAACATACTTAAAACATAGAAAAATAAGAAACAACAGATAATTTCAGGAAGCATATATTTACTAAGCTACAGTGTTCACATTTTTTATTCATGTGTGGCTTTATATAAACTGCTCTTTTGTTTTCCAGTAGTATTGCATAATGAAACATGTCACCATTGTATCCATGCAGCATGTATAATGCACACATTTGGTGAACACTTGGTTTATTAAGATGCCTTTATTTGCCACCATCATCCAAATCTTTTGTGTCACTGGCTGTGGCCCATGTGCCATCACGTAGCTCATGAGACAACACATTGACAAAGCATCACCAGGAATAATGCCTAGAATATTAGGTAATGTGTTTGCTGTTCATAGGTTCATAGCTAGGAACTAGGCTATCAGCCCAAGGGCCTATGTAAACCTAGCCAGCAAGGTTCCATGGCTTTTGCCACCCAAGAAAGTTATTTTCCTGTGCCCCTGTTGAGCAGAGCCACAGAAATGGTCCTGAGGATCAATTTCCTATTTCCCATCCACTCATTAAGATTTTTCTTGAAGAGTGCTAATGAGGAACTCTGCTTGATAGATAGATAGCTTGTTCCAGGATATGGGAAGACTCTGGGACAGGAATCTATCCCTCCAGCATGTTCTGTTTATTGTGGTGACAAGGTTTAGGTCCCTAGAGCATGTATCTCGGAGGTATTGGGATTTCTTAAGGTGGAGCATGTCCAACAGCTCTGGGTTTGACTTGGCCTTGTATGTTAGGCAGAGATCAAGTTGAAGTTTTTTGAGATGTTCAGTGCAGGACATCTGTTTGAGTCCCATAATCCTCTTTGTGAGATACGTCTGAGGCCTTTCCAGCTGTTGAAGATGTCTTGTGAGGTACATTCCAAAAGGGGTGTTGTACTCAATAATGGGTCTAATGAGAGTCAAGTAAAGGGGAACAATGTGATGTTAGAATTCCTTTATTAATCTATGACACTGGTCATATAAGAATGTGCTTTGACAACTTCCAAAAATAGTATATCAGGCCATGAAAAAACATGAAAATATTAAGTGTAGGTCTAAGCATGACAGGCTGAAACCCATATAAGTTTTAGTAATGTCTTCACAACTTATATATACATTTCACCAGGAGGTTCTGTTATTATAAACTCAAGAATTATGGTTATCCTTATAGAAGGAAACAGCCACACTACTACATAAATGCAAACCCACTGTATGAAAAAGGGTAACCAAGGTACTGACCATAGAATTGGTATTTTCTGTGCTTATCGATTGCTATTATTATGGAATTAGATGGCTGCCAAATTATACTGTCACTCGTCATGTATATCTGAATAAGATGATGAGGCTTGGGTGCTCAAGTACTTCATTACATACAAACACATCAGGATGGACAGAAGGAACATTAAACTTAAATGAACTAACTGACTGCCACACACATGCATGCTCTCACTCTGGGTGCTCACTCAAAATGGAACTCTTGCTTGCACATGCTCAGTACTTATATTCACGTGCCTGCTGGCTGGAAAGCTTCTAAAATGTATATCACATACTCTGATCTACAGCCTCCCTCCTTACTGAGCTGTCTTGCAATGATAATGACATTTGAATAGGCATGCAAATTATACAGACAATAATGAACAAAACAGCACTGATGTCCAGATTGCCTTGTATCTGGAACTAGGTCTGGAAATGCGACCTGATCTTGTAATGTAGCAGTTAGGACTGGGTTTAGCAATGGGGACAGTCACTGATGAATGATCTGCTTTAGGACTCTTGGGGATATTCTCAGGAACAAGGATATCTGCTGGAATGTCCTCTGGTACTGGAACATTGGATAAGTCACTCTGAGAACTAGAGTCTTTATTACAGGCAAGGTACTGTTACACTGGCTCAGACACTGGTAAGAAATGTTTCCGATTCCACCTAAATTCTATTCCTTGTGATTCTACATTGTATGATCTTGGATCTTGACCCAAACGTTTCGCAAATCCAATCTGATCAAAACATTTGCTGTCTGCATCCTCACTATCTCCCCTTCTTGTATTGGATTGAGCAGTTTGCTAGTTTTATCATAATAGGACTTATGGGACAAATGCTTTTTCAGGAGTTGAGCTTTTACTGGTTTGTTGTTCTTAGCACATGCAACCAACAAATTGCTACTGATCGGTGGTGAGGTTCTGGTTTGTCTCGGCATAAGTGTCTGGGCAAGAGAACCAATATGATTATTCTGAAGAGTGTTTCTGAGATTCAGGAGATTTAGAAAAACATCAGTATTGTCTCATTTTGATTTCTCTAACAGCTATTTTCCACTTTGAACTGCACATTCACCCAAGCCGTTTAATTGTGGGTATTCAGGACTATTCGTAATATGAAAAACGTCCCATGTTTAAGCAAGTCTCTTGAACTGCTGACTTGTAAACTGTGCACCATTGTCAGAAATGACTCTGTGCAGATGACCATGGACAGAAAAATGTCTCTTCAACTTAGTAATGACAGTACTAAATGCAGAAAGAAGCACCAGTGTGGAAACACAGCAGTCACAGTTCAAAATATCCACAAGTAAAATAGGCAGCAAATAGTAACCAGTAGGTAAAATAAATCCAAGTATGGAAACACAGCAGTTACAATTTAAAATATCCCGCTGGTGGAATGTTTGTGTTTTAGATTTTAGTAATGACGGTATTTAACATTAGGTTAGGAAGAGGGTCAATCTCAAACAAATTTGAATCAGAGTCTATGAATACCAAGTAATGCTGACCATTCCACTCGAAAATGTCTGTAGCTACTGTCGACCAAGGTAGTTCAGGAATCTGGCTTAACTGTAGTGGTTCTTTCTGTTGCTGTGGTTTAGTACAAATGGAAGAAGATGAGAGTTTTTTCTGAATTTCTTTTGACATAGAAGGCCAAATACTAGTCCTTTCCCCCTTCTTTTGGTAGAATCAGTTCCAAGATGGCCACAATGCAAGATCTTAATGTATTCTTGTTGCAAGGATTTTGGAACAATCACTTTTGGACATTTCATGATGATACCATTGTCAGCCAAAATCTGGTCTCTGTAAGGAAAATACTGTTGCAAGTCAACTGGTAAACAAGATTGCTTTGATGGACATCCTTGACTAATGAAGTGGTTGAGCTTGTAGAGAATTGGATCTGAAGGTGTGTAAGTTCTAAGCTCATCAAGATGTAGGGAAAATATTTCTCACTTCCATGACTTCAAACTCAGGTTTCTCATTTTCATTTTGCTGAGTGTTTTGTTTTTCTGGGTGATCTGGATAAAGTATCAACAAGATAAAGAGGTTTGCCTTTTGTGTAAACAAGATTAACATTATACTTTTGCAGTTTAAACATCATGTGTTGCAATTTTGCAGGAGTTGTGTGCATTGGCTTTCCCAAAATAGTGACTAGCGGTTGGCGGTCAGTCTCAATTTGAATAGGTCGGCCATAAATATAATCATGGAACTATGAACATGCAAACACAATTGCCAAGAGTTCTTTCTCTAGCTGAGTATACTGCATCATGGTTTGGGTTAGAGTTCTCGATGCATAGGTTACTGGTCTACACTCTTGAAGAATGACTGCACCAAGACCAAACTTAGGAAACATCACAGGAGAGAGTTACTGGCTTGTGAACATCACAGTATCTTAAAGTAGGTGGACTGGCAAGTCTCTGTTTCAGGACATCAAATGCTCTTTGTTGTTATTCTGACAAGGACCAGGATACATCTTTGCATGTCATCTCTCTCAGTGGTGCTGATATTTGGCTCAAATCTGGAATGAACTTGCCTAGATAGTTGACCATGCCAAGAAAACTTTGTAGGGCTTGGACATTGTCTGGAGCTAGCATCTCAAAAAATGCTGTTTGCTTGGAAGGGCCTGAACTGGTAAATAGACACAAGTAACTTCTTGTAGCCTGAATTTATATTTATGAGAATTCAACTTAAGATTGACTTCACAAGCTCTGTCTAAAACTGTCTTGGGGTTGCTATCATGTTTGACTTCACCATTGCCTCCTACAAGAATATCATCTACTATAATAGCACATGGATAGCCAGACACAAATAGCTCAATTGCTTGCTGGAAGATTTCACTGGCAGAGTTTATTCTAAATGACATTCTCAGAAATCTGTACTTTCCAAATGGTGTACTAAATTTGGTTAGCAATGGGGATTTATGGTCAAGCAAGATTTGCCAAAATGAACTTTTTGCATCTAAAACAGAAAAAGCAGCGGCATTTGGCATAGGAGCAGCAAATTCTTCGACTGTGCGCATTGGATGATGATGTCATTTTAGTGATTTGTTCAGGTCTCTTGGATCAATACATATTCTAATATCATCTGAGCTTTTCTTATGAGCTAGCACCATGGAGGATACCCATTCAGTTGATTCTTCTACTGGACAAATTGCACCTTGCTACACCATTCTGTCTAGCTCAGCTTTGACTCTGTTCTGCATAGCTACTGGAACATTCTGTGCTGGTCTGATAACTGGGCTTATCTCAGCGTTTAGCTTTATAGAGTACACAACTGGGAGTTTGCCTACTTTGTCTTCGAAAACTTCAGCATAGTCATAAAAACACTAAAGCTGTTGTCCTTCAAGCTTATGTGGTGACTTCCATATTAAATTAAAGCAGTCCCATTTTAAAACTGTCTCTGAGGCCTAATGGTAATAGCACATGTCTGTTGACTACGTAAACTTGCAAGTCATAGCTGTTCCCAACAGAGTAACTTGAAAGCACTACTGAGCCTTTGGTCTAAATTTCTTCACTAATTTAAGCAACAAGCTTTGCACACATCACCAAATCACAAGCATTTACTCTAACAAATTATTCTGTTTACATAACATTGCACTTTGAACCAGTATCAACTTTGAACTCTGCAGTTTTCCCATTAATTAGAACAACATAAAATACTTCGTCCTTTGCCCATAAATCTATTGCATTGACTGTTTCACCAAGCACAGACACACCGTCAACATAAAAAGTAGGATCACAGTTTCCTAATTCATCTACTTGTCTGTTTGAATACTGTTTATTAATGAAAGAATGAGCCTCTAATGATTTACAGAACCTTTTGAAATTATTCCACTTTTAACATTTGTGGCACTGCTGACTGAAAGCTAAGCACTTTTCTCTTTTAGATTCATGATTACCACCACAATTTCAACAGTTGACTATGAGGCTAGATGGGGCATGTTCTTCGATTTAGCTGACTCACCCTTGTGCTTCACTGAGCATGCTCTGGATTTTGCTAGAAAGGCTCTGGGTTTCACTGAAGCTGCCCCACCCTTAAGCCTGTATGTTTTAACCACATGCTGCATACTATCTACATTAGCTGAAGGAGAAGCCATATGTGCTTTTCTCATTTGTAAGCATATTTGTGTGCTTTTCTGTGAGTTCATATAACTGACAAATCTCAATGGCCTTATTCAAAGTTAAATCACGGTCTCAAAGCAAAATCTTTCTCACTGCATCATCTTTAATACCACACACAAGCCTGTCTTTTATCAACTCATCTCTCAATCACCAAATCTGCGCATTTTTGCCTTGTTTCTCAAGTCAGTTATATATGCTGCAAACATTTCACAAGGTTTTTGATCTCTTGTGTAAAATAAGTGCCTTTCCATTGCTTGAAGCTCCTTGTGTTCTGACTGAAAGTGCTACTGAAAAAATTCAAAATATAAAGTGATAAGTATATTTTTCTGGCACTTCTTTTCAAAGTTCTGTATTATCCTAATTTTTTTGCATTATTGATTTAGATATATATTTGCTGGCTTCTGATCTATGCTGAAATTGCTGTTTTTTCTCCCACCCTTATTCCTGCTGTGTTAAATAATGGTCTAACAACTTTCTGAGTTTTATCTGATTGTCTCAAGGCTTGCTAGTATAATTAATATTCCCTGTTGTTAACCTCTGCATTCATTGCTTGAAGCTCCTTGTCTTCTGACTGAAAGTGCTACTGGAACAATTCGAAATATAAAGTGATAAGTATATTTTTCTGGCACTTCTTTTCAGAGTTCTGTATTATCCTAATGTATTATCCTAAATTTACCCTTATTCCTGCTGTGTTAAATAGTGGTCTAACAACTTGTGTGTTCCCACCCTCCCTACCTATTGGTATCTTCTTCTTATACTTGGTGGCTTTGCAATTGTCTGCACCTGCTGTATATTTGATCTGTAACACTCCTCCAAGTCTAGTGTCATTAGCTCATTCTACCTAATACAGAGAAAAAAATTGCACTTTATTGATCTGCTCTTACTGTATTTGTGTTTCTTCCTACTTTATTACATTATTTTGCTTTTGCCTCTTCTTGAAAGTACTCAATTGTCCTTATTATGCTGCATTTATTACTGCTTAGTAGTAACCTGATTAAACTGTAACTGTTATTCTATGCCTTTTAGTTTAAGCACCTGGGCTTCAGGCCAGTTATTTTACATTAAGAAGATTTGTGGTCTGCACTGTTGTGGCAGGACAGGTAGCTTACATCCTTCTAAGTTGGGAACTGCTGATTGAAGGCTCAGTGTCTGTTATTCTAAAAGTGTATTAGTTCTGGTTTAAGCACTTGGGCTTCAGGCCAGTTATTTTACATTAAGAAGGTTTGTGGTTAGCACTCTTGTGGGAAGAGAGGCTAGATTCTGCCCTTCTGAGCTGGGAATTTCTGGTTAAAGGCTTATTGTGCCTGCTTATTTGAACCATTTCTTTCTGAAATTGGTGTACCCTGTTTACTGTAGCATAGACTAGATTCAGGCCTGCTGAATCTAACTTTGTTTGAATAACTTGAGCACTGATCCAGGCCATAATTTTTGGAGAAGGTTCCCCTGCACCCTAGTGGCAGGAGTGTGCAGTTAGAACTTGTTTGATTAAAGACTGCTGGAACAGGGCTCAGTTTTGAGCTTTTTACTGGTTAAGTAGGTTTGTTTTTGTCTTTTGGCTTTTCCCGGTTAGGGGTCACCTCAGCGGAACTCCGGTCTGCTAATGATTGGCAGTAGAGTTTTACTCGCTGGCTTGCCGGGCCTAACGCACAGCTTCAATGAAGGAATGCCCATTCATGCATGTCACCACACTGAAGACGCTCTAACTGAGAATCGAACGGGCAATGTCTAACTGTGAGGTGACAACGCTACAGCAGCACCACCACCGCAGTTTACTGGTTAAGTAGGTAATTTGTTTAAATCAGTTTGCTCATTTTCTATTGTTATATTTAAAAAAATTGCACTTTATTCATATACTTTTACTGTATTTGTGTTTCTTCCTACTTTATTACTTTATTTTGCTTTTGCTGCCTGTACTTAAAAGTACTTAATTGCATTTATTCTGGTATGTTTATTACTGCTTGTTAGTAGCCTGATTAAATTGTAACTGTTATTTTAAGCCTTTGGTTTGGTGGTGCTGCGGTAGTGTTGTCGCCTCACAGTAAGACGTTGTCCTGTTCGATTCTCAGCTAGAGCGTCTTCTGTCTGGAGACATGCGTGAATGGGCATACCTTCGTTGAAGGTTGTGCATCAGAGCTGGCAACTCGGCACGTAAAAATCTACTGCCAATCATTAGCGGACCAGAGTTCCGCTGTGGCAACCCCTAACCGGGAAAAGCCGAAAGACTCAACAACAACAACATTTTAAGCCTTTGGTTTATGCACTTGGGCCTCAGACCAGTTGTTTTACATTAAGAAGGTGTGGTCTGCACTCTTGTGGGAGGAGAGAGTAGATTCTGCCCTTCTGAGCTGGGAGTTTCTGGTTAGAGGCTTATTGAGCCTGCTTATTTGAACTGTTTCTTTCTGAAATTGGTACGCCTTGTTTGCTGTAGCATAGACTAGATTCAGACCTGCTGAATCTAGCTCTGTTTGTATAACTTGAGCACTAATCCAGGCCATCTTTTTTTGGAGAAGGTTCCCCTGCACCCTAGTGGCAGTAGTGTGCAGTTAGAACTTGTCTGATCAAAGACTGCTGGAACAGGGCTCAATTTTTAGCTCTTATTGGTCAATTGGTTAATTTGTTTAAATCAGTTTGCTTATTTGCTACTGTTAAAAAAATACACTTTAAGCATCTCCACTTAGTTAGGGTTAAACTATTCCCAGTGCCATAAAATCTGCAGTAGTCATTTTTTTAGTTTTAGCACTCAAATCTGTTTCGTTGAGCTCAGCACTTGTTCAGAACTCATTGTAAGCACTAAATAAGCTACTAATTACTACAGCACTCAACTCTCCTCACTTATCTAGAGGAAAGCATTTTTTAGTACTTAATAAATAAGCACCTATCTAGGCATTTCTGAGGGTCAGCTCCCGGTGTTTTCTCCTGTCTACCTGATAATCTGGGCATCTTGGGGCAAGGCAGTAATTGCCTCATGTATACAGACAACCCTCTCCTCCTACCACCCAACACTACAACCTGTGAGAGATGCACTTATATAGCCAAACTGGAAGCAAAGCTCTCTACAGCCAAGACTGGACTAGACAGTCAAGAGGAGAAGGGAAATACTTGCACCACACCAGACTCATCACCTAGTCCCTCAAAACCTACACCACCAAAATCTACACATAGAAACACAAAAACAGTTGCAGTGGCTCTCAATAATAATTTGCTCAAGCAACAGAGCCCTCCAAAGCAGAAACACAAGCAACCTCTGCCCCCCAACACAACCCAAATGACACATAGCCCACAAACTCAATGTGCCAATCAACCACAGCCCATAAGGCAAAACAACATAACCAACACACTAGTAATAGGTGACTCTATAGTCAGGCACACTGATGTCCCACTCACTAGGCTAAACAAGGAGAAGCTTACTGTCAGCTGTCTGTCGGGTGCCAGGATCCATCACATAACCCACAAACTCAGGTCACTCCACAACAAGTACAAGTATGACTCTGTCATTGTCCATGTTGGTGTGAACGACCTGAGATGTACCTGCCTGGACTACATGAAAAGAGACATGGAAGAGCTATCCAATCTTGCAGCCCAGACAGGTATGACCCTAGCCTTTAGTAGCATCCTGCCATTGCCCAGAATGATGCCACAGTACAAGGACAAAATGATTGACTTCAACAATTGGCTAAGCTTCTGGTGTCATTCTAAGGGGATCCAGTATCTGTCTGCCTGGAATGACATGATCGACAGACCACGATACTTTCCCAGAGAAGGCCTGCACCTGTCGCCCTTGGGATTCTGAATACTGGCTAAGGCTCTTGCCACCCAAATAGTGCCTTTTTTAGGCAAGGTTCAAATGATAAATTCACCACCATAACAGGTACAAGCAAGCAAAGTCTGAGGGTAATGCTACTTAATGCTAGAAGTCTAAACCTCAAAATGCACTCACTCAAGGCACTCCTTAAAATGGAGAACATCAACATTTGTGCAGTGTCAAGAGACCTGGTTCAAGGCTCCAGAGAGCACCCGTGCATTACCAGGCTATAATTCATACCACACCTTTTGGCCAACTAACCTGGACTGAAACACTAAAGGCAGAGCTGTGTCCATATTCATTAAGGATATCCACACCTCCAGGCTAGTTGCTCAGCATAATGCATCCGACATTATCCAAGTGCAACTAACTCTGGGCAAGACCGCAATCCAAATTGTAGCTTGCCACAGATCCCACACCATGCCCCAGGATTCCCACTCCTCATTTCTTGATACACTGGAAAATATTAGGGTACAACCCAGCACCCTAATGATGGGTGATTCCAACTACCCCACCATTAACTCGGAAAACTTATCATGTACCAACTCTTTTGCTGAACGTTTTCTGGAATTTATAAATTCCAACGCCTTGGATCAACTTATCCACACCCCCATCAGTGGCAGCAATATCCTAGACCTGGTCATTACCAACATGGATGACCAGTGTTCCACACCAAAGGTCAATTTTTCATTGGTTAGATACGACCACAAGCTAATCACCCTAGACATCCACATCCTGCCCCTACCCCCCATTAGGGAAACTACCATAAAAAATTTCGCCAAAGCAAACTTCACGCTTTTTAAAACAGAAGTGGCAAACTTCACAACAACCATGCAGACAAACAATAGAGGTACGATTGCTGAATCCCACACAATTGCACTTTATAAGAACTTACACGAGTGCATGGATCGAGCTATCCCTAACAAAGCCAAGATGCTATCCTCCAAAAAAATGAAGCCAATCTGGTCGTCCTCTGCCATAAACAAACTCTACAACAGAAGAAAGAAACTGTTGCAAAAAAAGAATAAAATCCCATGGTTGGAGGAACTCCCTGGTCAGCCACAGTAAGAAGCTGAGATCCCTCATAAAATCCTCCAAAGCTAGTTACAAAAACAAAATCAAGACTAATTCTAAAGACAACGACAAAGCATTCTATAGCTATGTCAAGAATCTCAGTGGTAACACTCAGATCTGCTCTGAGTTACAGCACATTGGCACAAAATATACAGAACCAACTGATATTGCCAACATCCTGGCAGATAAATTCAGTGCTATCTTTACACCCCCACCCCCTAAAGGGCCCATCTCTATACCAGAAGAATGCAAAGATCCTGTAATCATGGCTGCACAGGTAAAAACCACACTCTCCAAAGCCAAGAACGCAGCATCCATGGGACCTGACAACATCCCAGGCTGCGTTCTACATGGACTATAGAACAAACTGGCACCCCACCTAAGTACCATGTTCAATCATAGCCTCACCTCAGGCTTTGTGCACACTGAATGGCACACAGCAATGGTTATCCCACTCCACAAAGGAGGATACACCACGGACTCTGGTAACTGCCACCCCATTAGCCTGACGAGCCTGGTCTGCAAGGCCATGGATCGTATCATCATGGAACTTATAAACAAAGACATTGGTAATCTCCAAACTCTTGACCCCACCCAGTTCCAGTTTATAAAAGGCAGATCATGTCTGCTAAACCTGAGAGACTTCACTGAAGCAGTCACCAAAGCCGTAGACGTGGGTAAGGTGGTTCACACAGCCTATCTAGATCTCACCAAGGCTTTCAACTCCATCCCCCATTCTGGAATTATAGATAAACTCACTAAACTAGGTATAAATCCCTATGTCACAAGATGGGTTGCCAGCTGGTTCACTGACAGAACCCACACTGTGAAAGTAGCAGACTCCAAATCTGACTGCAGACCAGTGACAAGTGGAGTACTACAAGGTTCAGTCCTGGGTCCTCTCCTGTTTGGTATCTACTTCTCTGAAGTACAGGCTAACACAGAAAGTCTTTGGCTAATGAAGTTTGCAGATGACTGCAAACTAGGAGCCATAATCAAAACTCCTAATGATGTGGACATCCTACAAAAGGACCTCACTGAGACAGATGCCTGGTGCTAAAGCCATGGCCTCAAGCTCAGTGCCAAAAAGTGCATTGTCCTCCCCTTTGGTAAAAACTCTGTACCCATGAACTACCACATAGGTGGTAGTAAACTTAACACCGAAAGTGTGATAAGAGACCTTGGGACACAGGTGGACAGCAGTCTCTCCTTTCATAATCACATTGCCACAATAATCAGGAAATTCTTCTACATGGCACACCTCATCACAAAAGGTTTCTCATCCAGGAAAAAAAGAGGACATCATTCCCCTCTACTCGTCACTCATTAGACCCATTAGAGTACAGTGACCCTTTTGGTATGTACCTCACAAGACATCTACAACAAGTGGACAGGCCACAGAAATACCTCACAAAGAGGATTACCGGTCTCAGACAGATGCCCTATGCAAACCATCTCAAAAATCTCCAGCTGTACTCCGTCGCATATCGCCTACTCAGAGGTGATCTCTGCCTAACATACAAAGCTATGTCAAACCCAGAGCTGTTGGACATGCTCCACTTAAAGAAATCCCAATCCCTCCAGCTACACACTCTAGGGACCTAAACCTTGTCACCACAATAAACAGAACATGCTGGAGGGATAGATTCCTTTCCCAGAGACTTCCCATATTCTGAAACAAACTACTTATCTATATCAAACGAAGCTCCTCATTAGCACTCTTCAAGGAAAAATCTTGATGATTGGATGGGAAACAGGAAATTCACCACAAGGATCACTTCTGTGGCTCTTCTTGACAGTGGTACAGGAAAATAATTTTCCTGAGTGGCAAAAGCCAGGGTACCTTTTTGGCTAGGCTTATATAGGCCCTAGGGCCAATAGCCTAGTACCTACCTGTGAACCTAATATTCATTTGGGGATTACATGTTTCTCTAAGTTTACCTTTTAAGCACTCAGGGTCTTCCCTCGTTCGACCGGTACCACTATATGGCAGTTTTCCCCCATCCCCTGCAAACACAACTGGTGCATACACAAATGAACACTGTCTTTCAATGTCTTTTGACTCAGCTAAATTAAGCAGAATAAATGTCTTTGTACATGTGTCTTTGTCAGAAAAAGCAGTCTGTATGAAAATATCGCACTCTTGCTCAAACACTCTCCAATTTTCTCCAGTATTGTTATCAAACACAAAAAGACTTGGTCTGCGAAATCCTTCTGCCATGCCAACAAATTATGTTTAAGCACAATGCAGATATGGCCCTTATAATTATTTATGAACATGCACATACACCAGGTACTTTTAATAACATTCAAATGCAGATTAAACTCTTTGAAAGACTTTACTTTGTGAAATAACTATACTGCAATACTGCACACACTTGCCAACACTTTGTACACTTTGGATACTTGGAATAGCTTTCGTTAATGTGAAAAATAGCACCTAGCAAAGAAATATGGTCTTTTCACTTTTTTATATATTTTATGCGATTCAGATATTGTTTCAAACATTTTCATAATTATTTTGAATATTTTTATCAATATGTCACAATTACGGACATTTTGTTTAATTAGAAATTTGTTTTGAGCATTCTAAGTGCTTTGTTTTATATTTATTGAGTAAAAAATCATTTAAGTGAGTTTTAGTACCTGGAATTTGTTTCTGACCTGTTTGTGAGTTGTTTGAGCAGTAGGAATGATCCATTCTTGTATATTCTTCCAACTTTAACTGTGCACCTCATGGTTTGACTCTGGATCCCATTCTGACACCACATCATTCATCTTGTGTACTTCAATAAGATGATGAGGCTGGGTGTTCACTTAAGTAGTTTATTACATACAAACAAATCAGGATGGATAGCAGGGACATTAAACTTGAACTAACTGACCGACTACTACACACATGCATGATTACACCTCGACTACTTACTACAAAATGGCACTTTTGCTTGCACGTGCTCAATACTTACATGCACATGCCTATTGACTAGAAAGATCCTTAAAGGTACCTACCTATGAACCTATGAACCTATAAACCTATGTCATACACTCTTATCTACAATACCCACTTTCAATTTGTAAGTGCATGCCCAAAGTGAGAGTACATAATTCATTGTGTAGTCTGAATGATATATTTTTTAAAGTACATAACTGGTCGTGCAAGTTGAACCATAATTTTTATTACCCTTCCCTCTGGGAAGGCCAATGTGAGGGCATTATTGGCCACTCACAACAGGAATTGTTCTCAATAAAATTATTCTCCAATTTGTATTTGTTATGTTGGGTAGAACAGTGATGTATGTGGACCTGATTGTGATGCATACCTGCAGCTAAGATGCAGATACCTTGATAAAATATTTGTATATTTAATATATACAGTCCCTTGTACATCGCATAGATGCACATTATTTAAATAATTGGGTACAGAAATCTATACAACTTCATAGATATTAGGTAGCTGCCTTATGGGCCACTTTAAGCATATGCAATTTCCCTCGTGAGAATCTAACCTTTTACCTTTTGCCTGAGAGGTGAATGCCTTAACTGTTATGCCAACACCCATATCATTGAAGATTTCAGGAGCATATTTGACAATGTATAAAGTAACTAAATACTCTGATATCAAATTAATAGCAGTACACTATGAACTATTAGTAAAATTGTTAAATATATGATAGAAATTAGCAGAAGTAGCATATTTTGGGTGGAGATAACTCATCTACAGATATTTCATCGAAGAGTACTAGACTTGAAATTACATGTGTCCAATATATTTCACCAGCACAATCTGCTCTTGCAAATTGGTGCTGTTTATTTTAGATGTCAACGCTATATTAACAGTAACTTTTGCTACTATTGATGTACTCTCAGTTGAGGATTTAATATCAAAAATAAAAATACACCATGAACTGTATAGTTGTTAAAAATAAAAAGTATGTGAATAAAGAACTCCACAGTGGTGCAATACTTTTGTACAAAAGCTATTTGTACAAAACTGAATGGCATTCCATGTAGAATCAGTGTGAGATATTTGCAGAAAATGTTTTATAATATTACTTTTAGTTGACATTGTAACATTGGCATAGCAAGTATTTCTGAGACTTGCTGAATGGCATAGCCAACTGCTCACAGATGTCAGTATAAACTGATGCCAGAGGCATGCTAGTTATACCCTTTCACTGTTATAGATGGTGCTGAACATGTAACATATGGAAATTGGAAAGTTATGAGTGAGCAAGAAAGGTAATTTTAAGGATTTCCACAGATGATGATACAGGGAAATACAAGCTACTTATTTTTACTATAGATGATGTACTTGGAAAATGCTGTGTATTGTTTATATACCTCTGCCTTATGGGCACTTCTGCCTACAGATATCATGTGGTGCAATGATAAGACAATATATTAATACATTTTTGGGGTAAAATGGCAGATGTGCTATCATTACAGTTGTATTGCTTTTAGATTAGGACACGTTCTCTATTACTTAACTCTGTATTGTTAAATATATTGAGTAGGTTATTTAACTCTGTTTAAAGTCTATATAATGTGGATAAATAGTTTACTGATTCTGGAATAATGTATGTGATTAAGAAATATAAAATGATGTATGTTTTCAACTATAAGGCAATGCTGTCAATACTGTAGAACTGGACTGTGATTTAAATAGAAATCATGCTGGAAAAGGAAACAGTTGTGTTAGGTATTGTCTACATTTAGGAATGGAAAAGCCTGTTGTTCAGTTCTACTGCATAGGTTAATTGTAATATTATTTTAGGTATTCCAATGAGTATGTACAATTGGCAACATCTGCAGGGTAGACCAACAACACACTTTCTTTTGTAAAGCACGCTACAGAACATAAACAATAATAAATGACAACATAACTGAAAAAAACAGTAGACAATCCGCATCATGTCTTAATTACCCACTTGTCATAGATGGCTTGTCTTTTTATGATCATGACCCCATGATTTGGAATTCAGCTCCGACAATCACAACGATGGTCACTATCATACATTTCAACCTCTTAGAGTATAAAATCTAGACAAAGCCACAAATAATGGGAGACAACAACTCAGAAATAGGGACATTTTTAAATATTCATCTTCTAAACTTAGAAAGTTGATAGAATAACAAGATTTGCATTAACATAATTTTTCTGAAATGTATAAAGTCTGAAAGTCAAATGTCTGTCATTATTTTCTGACTTCAGTCCTCAATGATTTCATAGAAAACCACAATTTTATGAAAAACAAATGAAACATATGAGACAAAAATCTGGGCATTCTGCAATCAGTATGCACAAGTGTTTTTTTTTTTTTTTTTTTTTACTTTTAAGCATATTACCTTTTTATATGCCCTCACCTGTGAAATAAGGAGTAATGTAATTGTTCAACACAGGGTTTACTGCATTAGCCACCGAAAACTTTGATAGCTTAAATCTATCTAGCAGACCTTTACAAAGCTCCTAGCAGATGGGGCTGTACTTTGTTGTGTCAGCTTGCAAAGGGATCAAGACAGTATTAACAATGTCCTAACTAGAATATCATGATGTATGCATATTTAAAAAAATATAATAGCATTTTTTTTATTTTTTATTTAGTGCATCGATTAAGCATTTAAGCTTTTCAGTGCAGTAACTATTTGAGCTGTCATACCCCATACCCCTTTTGCAGGTCACTGTCAAAATTTCTTTGATGACTTCACTTGCATTGTTGTTACTAGGAAGACGTCAGGCTTTGTCTATCAGTGGAAAAGTTAGATACATTAGAATGTTGAAACAAACAATGGCAGACAGTACTGAGATTGTTAGAAAACTCATAAAAAAGTATAATGGCAAAGCAAAGCTCTTTTACTGTAAACATTTTAAGCTAATAAAAGTGTCACAAAATGACTGCTAGAGACATCGGGTTGATTTGGAGCAAGTCTGTGCAGTGCTTGACCTGGCATTATTCACTTAACCACAGACATGTGGAGAATGTAAAGCAGGCAGCAGGGATCATCAGTGTCTCCTAATATGAGATACCATCACAGATAAGAAAGTTTGGACACAGAGCTAGAAAAACAACTTTTAACATTAAAGGGGCTTACTTAACATCTTTAGGATTATCTTCTATGTATTGTTATGTTTTGTTCCAGTGTTTCTTAGAAATGAATGAATGGAGTTAGAGTGTGTCTCATAACTGTTACTTTTTTAGTTGTTTTGAATATCTCTGAAATGAAGTTCAATGTAATATATTGATAGACTAATAAATGTACTTTAAAATGAGATTTTTTTTTATAAAGAAGCCATCAATAGTGGCTGCATTGATATTTGTAAGTGCCATTAATCTCTCTTCCTTTTTCAGTTGTGAAGCTTCTTTAGGCAGGTGGAGTTGATCTACAGTTATGCAACGTTCACAGTTATTTTTAAAGGTTAAGTATATGAGCTATAATATATGAAGATAATTGTTTTGCACCAAGTAGGAATAAAGTAAGCATTGCTTGCAATTTATGCCTTTCTAATACTTAGGAAAAAATGAATATTTAAAAAAAAATGTCATGGAACAGTGAGGCGTGATGGAAAACCTTAATGCCACACTCCAGTGACTCATGCTGCTGAACTGCTGAATTATGGCCAACATATGAGTGCATGGGAACAAGTGTAAAATACAAATTATGAGAGGGCATGTACTGTACAAATTGTAATATCAGTGGAAGAACTAAAGATCATGGAAAATGCACACTAGACATCCCTAATCTCTTAGGATCTGCCATTAACTACATAACAACGGTCAAAAGAATGGCTGCATTTTTTTTTTAATTTCTAAAAGCACAGCGGAGTCAAACTATAAAGATATATTTTATATTTCTTGAAAAACATTGAAAAGTAATGAAACCAACTGTTGTTAAATCTAAACACAATGGAAATTTGTTGAAAGTGACAGTAAACTAGTAACTATACTAGTTAATACTTGCAATCCTACATAACAGTTTATGGAACTTCAGTAGACGTCGGATGAGGTTTTTGAGGGTTATTAGAGGAATGAAGGATTACCAGGGACATCGTTATATTACTATATTATGGATTTGTTCAGTGAATTTTCAGTGTGTTCAAAAGTGGCTACAGTTTGTTTCATTACTTCTGGATTTGTCAGTATTTACTACTACACATTTAGGCCTGGATTCTGTGTATTTATCTTTTGTTTTGACGTTGGAAAATATTCATGATTTTCTTTCCTGCTTTGTCAGTCACTGTATACCTTTATTAAACTAAATGGGAACTGCAGTGTTGCCTTTCTGAGAAGAAAC